>NC_080379.1:109795068-110042820 GCF_014773155.1 Arachis stenosperma
ATTGTTATTTCTTGATGAGCTTAGAATCGCTAAAGCTCCATCAAATATCTTTACTTTCCTAAATTACTAATGTCATTTATATTAGTAACTCATATATATTTAATTTTATATTATTATTATTATTATTATTATTATTATTATTATTATTATTATTAATACGTTATTATTATCATTACTATTACTGCTATATAAGATTCCTTAGTACTTTAAGTAAAGTTCCTAAGTTATACATTCATATCATATCATAATATATATCATATCATATCATATGAGATTAATCTCATTTGCATGCAAATAGTGAGTGACCGAGAGAGAGAGCGCGCTAAAGAATTGTAACCCCCACTGAAATTGTCGACTTCGATTTCTTGCGATCCGTAACTCCAATAAAAAATTTAATCCGGTAAAAATGTTCGTATTTTCCTCCTCTACGTGTTGGCATTACTTTTGTCCGGTGAAGGTCGATGGTGACATAACTCCCCTACCCCTTGAATTTGGCCAACTGGAGTTCTACAAGGTACGGAGGATTCTAGACATTTTTCCTTTCAGCAGCTCAGTCAGAAGGCTTCTCTGGAACTTCGAGTATTTTGATATCGTACAAAGGTAAAATTTTGGTAAATTCTCACTGGTTAAATTGATATTGGACAAGTGAATTGATGTCATGATTACTTATTGATTGAATTTGATTGAATTTATATTGAAATTTGTGATATATTGATATTTGTGATAAGTTTGAGGTTTGGAGGGTTTTAGTGCAGTCAGGAATTGAGTTATTCTGATGAATTTGATTTCTGGATTACGATAGGATAATTTGAAAATGTTAAAATTTGTCTGGTTTGATCTATTGGAAATAGTTTGAGAAGAGTGTGGAAAATGCTTTGGATGGAACCCGACAAGGGTGGCAAAGTCTGGGTTTTAGGGGAAATGCGGCCGAAATTTAATTTTAGCTCTTAAGAATTTATTTGAAATTTATTTAGAAGAAAAAGATTGAATTTAATATTATAATTATATAAGTTTTTCGGGTATTTTGGGTAATAAATAAAGTTTAGGAGTAAACGAGTATTTTATAAAAGTTCAGGGTTATTTATATAAATATGAAACAAAGTGAAGGTTTAAATATAATTTTATAAAATATTAATGAATTCGTGGTTTAGAAAATAATTAATAAAAGTTTGAAAAATAAGGTTTTATAAAATAAGTTTTAAGAGTATTATAAATATTATTTTGAATATTAGTTTAAAATTACCCATTTATATTAGAGTTAATTATTATTAAAAATTATTATTTATCATGATATTATTTTATAAAAATATTATTGTATGTATTATGAAAAATAAAATAGAGAGTGGTAAACAAGCAAGTTTTTTTCTAAAAGCTTTAAAAAGACAAATCTAAGCTAAGGATCTCATGACCCACTCTTCATAAAATATTTAGAAAAAGATGAGGAAAGAGTGTGAAGATAGTTTTTGATGTTAAAAGTAAGGAATTAAAAGAATGATGAGAAAAGACAAGAAAGGATTATATTAGTTAAAGGGATCTCTGCCACAGGAGAGCAGAGAATAGAAAAGAAAAGAAAGAAATAATGACCTGAGATGATTGTCTACCTACTCGGAATGAGCAGAGATATGGTGGTGAGTCCACCGAAATTTGCTTTCCAGAGATACATTGGCCAATCCAGGCAATGGTCGCACCTGTAAGACAGAGGTTGCTTATAGAGGTTATCAATACATACATTGGCCAAAGAGAGCCTCACCTGTAAGACAAAGGTTGCTTACAGAGGTTATGTTTTCATACATCGGCTCAAGAGAGTCGCACCTGTAAGACAGAGGTTGCTTACAGAGGTTATGACACTGGCTCAAGCAAAGGTTGCTGAGTTACAGATAAACCATCATTTTATGATTTATATTGTGTTTAATTGAGTGGTTTTATCAAGTCTTTCACCCACTTATTCATATGATTAGCATGATATTACAAGTCCTTCCCAAAATTTGTCTATGATTGAAAATTTGCTTCCTAAAGATCTTTTAATTGCATATTTTTATTCTCCTTTATACCATTCGATGCCGTGATCTGTGTGTTAAGTGTTTCAGGCTTCATAGGACAGGAAAGGCTTAGAGAATGGAGAGGAAGCTTGCAAAAATGGAAGGAACACAAGAAATTGAGGAGATGACCAGCAAAAAGCGACACGGACGCATGGCTCACGCATCCGCGCGAATTGGAGAAAATCACAGCGGCGCGAACGTATGCCTGACGTGAGCGCGTGGATTGGAATCTGCACGAGTGACACGAATGCGTAAACGACGCGCACGCGTAGCAAAGAAAAATGCTGGATGACGCGAATGCGTGGACGACGCGGTCGCGTGACGTGCGCGATCTGCAGAATTTACAGAAATCACTGGCATGGATTTTGGGCCGCATTTTGAGCTAGTTTTCGGCCCAGAAACCCAAACTAAAGCCAGGGAACATGCAGAGACTCAGGAGGGAGACGGAGATTCACATTAGGATAGCTTTTGAATTTTAGATATGATTTTTACTTTAATTTTGTTTAACTTATTTCCTTAAATTTTAAAATATATATATATATATATATTTTGATTTATTTTATTTAAAATTTTTTTCTTAATTTTTGAAATTCAGTTTGGTGTTGTGATGCGTGAGCATCTTTCCTATCTTTTCCTAGTGAATTTGCATCTAATTTGTTGAGTTTAATAAAGAATTAATTATCTTTTAGCCAATATGGATGCTACTTTGAATCTTTTGCAATTTTGTTTATTTTAGGTAGTATTAGGCGGAATTTGATGGAGTTTCTGTAGCACAAGAATCAAAGGAGATGGCAGCGAGGAGCGACGCGTACGCGTGACTGATGCATACACGTGATTTTGAGCTTTCCATGGCGACGCGTGCGCGTGACCAACGCGTACGCGTGATTTGAAGATTTGCACAGCGACGCGTGCGCATGATCGACGTGTCCGCGTGACTCGGGAAAAAGACCATCGACGCATACGCGTGAATGACGCGTACGCGTGACATGTGCCACGTGCAGAAAATGTAGAAACCACTGGGGGTGATTTCTGGGCCCTATTTTAGCACCCAAGTTAGGCACGGATCCAGTGAAGCCACGTGGTCCCCACGTTACAAGACGCGGAGTAGTTAGTTAATTCTGATTTAAATTCAAATTTGAATTTGAAAATAGGAAAAGATATTATCTTAATTTTAGATATTAGATTTTAAATTAATTAGGATTAATTATAAAAAGGGGAGACTTCTCTTCTATTGAGAGATTCCATTAGGGCGATTCCATTAGGGAATTCTATACAAATTTACATTCCGCATTCCATGAGCAACTAAACCCCCATTATTAAGGTTAGGAGCTCTGTCTATTTGCATGGATTGATTCGTTTGATCTTTCTAATTTAATCGATGTTTTGATTTATATTTCAATAATTGTTTTCGTTCTTTATTTTATGAATTTGGGTGGAACGAAAGTATGACCCATGTTCTAATTGAGTTCTTGTAAAACTTGGAAAAACTCTTTACTTGAACAACATATTGAAAACATATTATCCTGAATTTCTTATTGTTTGTATTTAACGGGATACGTGACATATAATCCCCTTATTTATGGATAATTAGGATTCTTGTGGCATATAAACTGGAATTTGATCATCACCTTCTAATTGGAATTAATTGACCAAAGAATTGGCAGTTAATGAATTTTAGAGGAGACTAGGAAGGTCTAAGGAATTAGGATCTAGTTACATAGAGTTTGCCATGAATTAAATCTTGCATGATTAAAATAGTTAGTAAGAAAAATAAACCCGTAAAAATAGATAACTCTGAAACCTTAACTGTTTTCTCCATATTTCATTCCCAACTCAATTACTTTACTATTTTAATTTCTGCACAACTGTTTAATGCTCTTTGAATACCAAAACCCTCTTTTCTGTTTGTCTAACTAAGCCAATCAATCTATCATTGTTGCTTGATTCATCAATCCTCATGGGATCGACCCTTACTCACATAAGGTATTACTTGGTACGACCCGGTGCACTTGCCGGTTAGTCTGTGGTTGTTAAATAACCACACCAAGTTTTTGTCAAGAGTTACCAATTAATCAACCAGAACCAAGAATATAGAAAGCTAAATAAAAACCGTATATCTGAAATACCACAAATTGCATTAATAAAATAAATCAAATCTAACATGGAAAAGTTCATAAGTTAAATTGGGAAAATAAATAAAAGAAACATTAAACATGGAAATTGAGAAGAAGAAATCCTAAATCCTTTAAGAGGAATCCTAATCCTAAATCCTAAGAAAGAGGAGAGAACCTCTCTCTCTAGAAACTACATCTAATCTAAAATTGTTTGTTGCTTTTTGGATTGGGATATTGAGAGAGTTATTACCTCTGCAAGACTTCATCATTCTAGTAAGTTTCCTTACTTTTTGCTCTTTTATATCCCTAATTTGTCCAGAGTCCCAATTGGATTACTTTTAGAATTTATTAATGCATAAACTATTTTATTTTTAATTGATCTTTTGATTATTGTCTATTATGTCTTCTTTTTATTCTCTCTTTAATTTTGTGAAGTTTATATTTATGATAATGGAGTAGTTCCCTAACTTGATTGGGAGCGGATTAAAAGGAGAACCTTGAGTTGGGATACTCAAGAGTTCAATTGTGATTGGTTCGTTGTTGGTTGACTTGTTAGTCACTAACTTTAATCTTTCCCAAGGGGGAGGATTAAGACTTGTGAATAGAAGTTGACTCCCAACTAATTGACTTTCCCTTAATCAGTAAGGGTTAACTAAGTAGAAACAACTACTAATTATTAATTGATCTTGAGAAAATCCCAACAAGGATAGAACTTCCGATTAATCTTCTCCCGGTCAAGGTTTTTATTTGAATCACATAAATTCTCTGATTTAATTCCCTGTTTATCAAACTCAAAAATTTCTCCGACCAATAAGCTGCACTCTTTTGTCAACTCGTTGGGAGACGACCTGGGACTCATACTCCCAGTAATTTTATTCTTGAATTTGTGATAACTCCTTTCTAAATTGACAAGTGGATTTTTGCTGGTTAAGAGCTGTACTTGCAACGCTGTTTTCCTTAATAATTCTTAATCTGCCAATTTCCACCACGTCAATTTTTGGCGCCGTTGTCGGGGAGTTGCAATAGTGTGCTACTTTTTTGTTTGAATTTGTTTTTCTGCATTTTATTTTATTTTGTTTTTGTTGCCATGAGCTATGTGTTTCTTTCATTGAATGACGCGTTCATTGCATGATCCGAGCTTAGCCGCTTTTGATCCTGAAATTGAAAGAACTATTTCACGTATTAGGCGAGCTCGACGTCGGTTAGCCTCTGAGGGTGGTGAAGTGATTGTCATTGATTCACCATTCTCATCTGAGGGCGAACCTGAACCGCCATTGGAGGTAGAAACAAGCTCCTCTACTACTGATTCGGTTGATTCACGTGCAGGTAACATGGCAGCACCTAGGAAAGTTACTATCCAGGAAGCTGGAGCCCCAAATTTTACACTGTAGCCGTATCAAGTGGATCACCCAGCGGTGGCTGAGATTTTGAGCTGAAGACTGCACTACTCAACTTGATGCCCAAGTTTCATGGCTTACCTACTCAAGAGCCTATCAAGCACCTTAGGGATTTCCAGACAGCTTGTTCTACTGTTAAGCGTGATGGTGCAGATGAAACTTCTATTCTATTAAAAGCCTTCCCGTTCTCTCTTGAGGGAAAGACGAGAGAGTGGTACTACACTCAACCTGGAGCGATTGTTACTAACTCGGATACGCTTAGAAGAGAATTTTTGAAAAAATACTTTCCAGCTGAAGTTATTGATAAATTGAGAAAAGAAATTTCCATGATTATTCAAGGCGAATCCGAGACTCTCTACGAATATTGGGAGCGCTTCAACAATCTTCTGGAAGCATGTCCCCACCACATGATTGACAAGTTGGTATTGCTCGGCTACGTCACACAGGGCATGAAGCCTCAAGATAAGACCACATTGGAAGGTGCTAGCAATAGGTCTATGAAAGAGTACAAGACCACTGATGAAGCGTGGCAATTGATCAGTGACTTAGCTGAATCCACTAGGAATCACAGGTATAAGCAAAGCAACTCAAAAGCTATTGTAGAGGTATCCTCTAGCAGAGAAACTACTGCTCTGACCCAGAGTATATGTGAAATGACCAACTTACTGAAGCAGATGCAGTTAAATCAACAACAAGCTCAACATGCTCAGCCTCTCCCACCACAACAAAGCCAACAGTTGGTTCCAAAAAGAGTATTCGGGATCTGTGCTGATTATAGTCATTATACTGATGAATGTCTGCAGCTCCAATAGGAAGACAACACTGTGGCAGCCACTCATAACTTCTATGACCGCCTAAATCAAGGATACAATCAAGGTGGCAACTACAACCATAGCTGGCAGGATAATTCCAACCAAGGTTGGAGAGATAATTCTAACCATGGTTGGAGGGACAATTATAACAGAGGAGGCAGAGATAACAATGGAAACCAGAGTGGAATAATAATAACAACATCATACAGCAGAATCAGAACCAGGCTTACAGAGCACCTCATTTAAGGCAGCACCAAGCATCTCAGCAAATCCCTCAGATCACTTACCCTTCTTTGTCTTCCAATGACGAGTTACTTCACTCCCTTGTACAAGGACAAAAGACCATGGATAGCACACTTAATGGTCTAACCTTTGCTATACAAGCTCTCATCTCCCAGATGGGACCATCGAGTACCTCTAACACCCAACCTGCAAGCTCCAGTGGGATTCTTTCTCAACCCTTACCCAACCCCAAGGGTGGCATCAATGCCATCACCTTGAGGTTCGGAACCATACTGCAACAGAGGAATTAGGAGGAGCCAAAGCCACAAGAGTACGCCCCAGATGCGGATATGGTAGACGTGGAGGATGTTGAAGAGGAAGATGAAGTACAAGGCATGGTTAAAGAAGAAGCAACTCAACCAAGGAATGTAGAACCCCAGCAAGCTGAAGCTGTAAGAGACGCCATTCCTATCCCATTTCCACACCTTGCAAAGAAATCCAGAAAGCATATGGAACTTGATCCAAAAATGGTAGAAATCTTCAAAAAGGTTGAGGTAACCGTTCTTCTTTTTGATGTTATTCAGCAAGTACCTAAATACGCAAAGTTTCTAAAAGATTTGTGCATACATAAAGATAAACTTAATGAATTAGGGACTATTCCTTTAGGTAGCTCCATATCTGCTTTAATGGGAAATATACCTGAAAAATGTAGTAATCCAGGTCCATGTATGGTTAACTGTACCATTGGAGGCGTTGATTTTTCTGACTGCATGTGTGATTTAAGAGCATGCGTGAGTATTATGCATTTGTCTATATATAATGCTTTAAGGCTCCCTCCCTTAAAAAGGTCGGCAGCTCATTTTGTATTGGCAGATAAAAGCATTATTACAGTAGTTGGAATTGCGGAAGATATGTTAGTGAGCATTAAGGGGGCTCACATTTTCCATTGACTTCTATATCTTGGAGATGCCCCAAAATGACTCAGGAAAGCCATCATCAATCCTGCTTGGAAGACCATTTTTGAAGACTTCGAAGTTCAAGCTGGATGCCTTTTCAGGAACCTATTCTTTTGAGATAGATGGCATAACAGTGAGCTTCAATCTGGATGAAGCTATGAAGCATCCCCCGGAAGATCACTCCATACTCTAATGCGACATTATTGATGAAATTGTAGCTACAGTTCACCAGGAAGAAATTGAGGAGAAGCACATAGAGCAAGATCCAAGTGTGGGGACACCCTCTGAACATAATAAAGATTCTTTGCCATTATCACCAGCCCCAGATGATCCAAAGCCCAGCCATGAGCAGAAAATGGAATTAAAGCCTCTTCCTTCACACCTCAAGTATGCTTACCTTGAGGACAAGCAGAAGTTTCCAGTTATCATTGCAAGGGAGCTCACTTCCCAACAAGAAGAACAACTTCTTAGTGTATTGAGAACGCATAAGAAAGCAATTGGATGGAGCTTGGTGGATATAGTAGGCATCAGCCCTCAAGTTTGTGAACACAAAATATTCTTAGAAGAAGGAGCAAAGCCTGTCCGTCAACCTCAAAGAAGATTGAATCTGACCATCTTAGAAGTTGTCAAGAAGGAAGTAACCAGACTACTTAAAGCAGATATCATTTACCCCATTTCAGATAGCGAATGGGTCAGCCCGGTACAAGTGGTGCCCAAGAAGTCTGGAGTCACAACAATAAGAAATGAGCATGGAGAACTTCTGACAACCAGCGTTCAGAATTCATGGAGAGTCTGCATTGACTATAGGCTTCTCAACCAAGCCACTCGCAAGGATCATACCTGATGACCGGATAATTTATACACTTTTTGGCATTGTTTTTAGATAGTTTTTAGTAGGATCTAGCTACTTTTTAGTATATTTTTATAAGTTTTTAAGCAAAATTCACATTTCTGGACTTTACTATAAGTTTCTGTGTTTTTCTGTGATTTCAGGTATTTTCTGGCTGAAATTGAGGGACCTGAGCAAAAATCTGATTCAGAGGCTAAAAAAGGACTGCTGATGCTGTTGGATTCTGACCTCCCTGCACTTGAAATAGATTTTTTGAAGCTACCGATATCTAAATGACGCGGTCTTAGTTGCGTTCAAAAGTAGACATCCAGGGCTTTCCAACAATATAAAATAGTCCATACTTTGCCTGAGTTTAGATGACGCAAACTGGCGTTCAACGCCAGCTTTCTTCCCTATTATGGCGTTAAACGCCAGAAACAAGTTGCAAGACAGAGTCAAACGCCAGAAACAAGTTACAAACTGGCGTTTAACTCCAAGAAAAGTCTCTACATATGAAAGCTTCAATGCTCAGCCCAAGCACACACCAAGTGGGCCCGGATGTGGATTTTTGCATCGTTTACTCATTTCTGTAATCCTAGTAACTAGTTTTAGTATAAATAGGACTTTTTACTATTGTACTCACATCTTTTGATCATTTTTTGATCTCTTGATTACGTTTTGGAGGCTGGCCTCATGGCCATGCCTGGACCTTCATCACTTATGTATTTTCAACGGTGGAGTTTCTACACACCATAGATTAAGGTGTGGAGCTCTGCTGTTCCTCAAGTATTAATGCAAAGTACTATTGTTCTTCTATTCAATTCATGCTTATTCTTATTCTAAGATATCCATTCGCACACAAGAACATGATGAATGTGATGATTATGTGACACTCATCACCATTCTCACTTATGAACGCGTGATTGACAACCACTTTCGTTCTACATGAAAACAAGCTTGAAGGTATATCTCTTGGGTTTCTAATCAACGATTCACATCGACTCCCCTCTGCCAATGGGGCATCTGAATCTGAGATTAGAATCTTTGTGGTATAAGCTAGAATCAATTCACAGCATTCCTGAGATCCGAAAAGTCTAAACCTTGTCTGTGGTATTCCGAGTAGGATCTGGGATGGGATGACTGTGACGAACTTCAAACTCGTGACTGTAGGGCATGGTGACTGATGAGCGGATAATTTATACGCTTTTTGGCATTGTTTTTATATAGTTTTTAGTAAGTTTGAGCTACTTTTAGGGATGTTTTCCTTAGTTTTTATGTTAAATTCACATTTCTGGACTTTACTATGAGTTTGTGTGTTTTTCTGTGATTTCAGGTAAATTCTGACTGAAATTGAGGGATTTGAGCAAAACTCTGAAAAAGGCTGACAAAAGGACTGCTGATGCTGTTGGAATCTGACCTCCCTGCACTCGAAATGGATTTTCTGGAGCTACAGACCTCCAATTGGCACGCTCTCAACGGCGTTGGAAAGTAGACATCCAGGGCTTTCCAGCAATATATAATAGTCCATACTTTATTCGAAGATTGATGACGTAACTTGGCGTTAAACGCCAAGTTCATGCTGCTGTCTGGAGTAAAACGCCAGAAAAACGTCATGATCCGGAGTCAAACGCCCAAAACACGTCATAACCTGAAGTTTGACGCCAAGAAATGCCTCTACACGTGGATTGATCAAGCTCAGCCCAAACACACACCAAGTGGGCCCCGGAAGTGGATTTATGCATCAATTACTTACTCATGTAAACCCTAGTAGCTAGTCTAGTATATATAGGACATTTATCTATTGTATTAGACATCTCTTGACCACTCTAAGTCTTTTATCATTCGGTCACTTGATCGTGGAGAGGGCTGGCCATTCGGCCATGCCTGAACCTTCTTTTACTTATGTATTTTCAACGGTGGAGTTTCTGCACACCATAGATTAAGGGTGTGGAGCTCTGCTGTACCTCAAAGATTAATGAAGTTCTATTTTCTTTTATTCAATTCTCTATCTTATTCTTATTCCAAGATATTCATTCGTACTCAAGAACATGATGAATGATGATGAGTTAGATAACCCTCATTATTATTCTCACTGATGAACGCGCGTGATTGACAACCACTTACGTTCTACATGCAAAGAAGCTTGAATGTGTATCTCTTAGATTCCCCAACAGAATCTTCGTGGTATAAGCTAGATGGATGGCGGCATTTATCTGGATCCGGAAAGTCCAACCTTGTCTGTGGTGTTCCGAGTAGGATCCTGGGAATCCGGAAAGTCTCACCTTGTCTGTGGTATTCCGAGTAGGATTCCGTTCATGAATGACTGTGACGTGCTTCAAACTTTAACCTGCTGGGCGTTAGTGACAAACGCAAAAGAGGGATTCTATTCCAGTAGGAGCGGGAACCAACCGGTGATTGGCCGTACTGTGACAGAGTGCGTGCATTAGCTTTCACTGCGAGGATGGGATGTAGCTATCAACCATGGGTGATGCCTCCAGACTGGTTAGCTGTGCGAGTGACAGCCGTACAGGTTATTTCCCCGAGAGGAATGAAAGTAGCCACAGCTGATAGTGAACCCCTATACAAAGCTTGCCATGGAAAGGAGTAAGAAGGATTGGGTAGAAGGAATAGGAGAGCAGGCGTCCTAGAGCTCTACAGCATCTCCATTCCGCTTATCTGAAATTCCTACCAATGAATCTGCATAAGTATTTCTATCCCTTTTATTATTCCTTTTTACTTAACAATCCAATTATCACTATTACCTTTTTAATCTGCCTAACTGAGATTTGCAAGGTGACCATAGCTTGCTTCATACCAACAATCTCTGTGGATTCGACCCTTACTCACGTAAGGTTATTACTTGGACGACCCAGTACACTTGCTGGTTAGTTGAACGGAGTTGTGAAAATAAGCAGTGCCCTAAGAGTAAAAAGATACAAGACCAAAAAGTCAAATCAAATAATAGTGATCACAATTTCGTCCACCAAGTTTTTGGCGCCGTTGCCGGGGATTGTTCGAGTATGGACAACTGACGGTTCATCTTGTTGCTCAGATTAGGTACTTTTCTTTTCAAAAATTTTCTTTTTATTTTTCGTTTTTCAAAATTTTATTTTCGAAAAAAATTAAAATAAAAATCCAAAAAAATTAGAAAATCATAAAAATCAAAAATATTTTGTGTTTCTTGTTTGAGTCTTGAGTTAATTTTTAAGTTTGGTGTCAATTGCATGCTTTTAAAAATTTTTCTTGCATTTTTCGAAAATCTCAAGCATTCATAGTGTTCTTCATGATCTTCAAGTTGTTCTTGATAAGTCTTCTTGTTTGATCTTGATGATTTTTTGTTTTGTGTCTTTTCTTGTTTTTCACGTGCATTTTTTCATTCATATTTTCCATGCATTAAGAATTTCTAAGTTTGGTGTCTTGCATATTTTCTTTGCATCAAAAATTTTTCAAAATTATGTTCTTGATGTTCATCATGATCTTCATAGTGTTCTTGGTGTTCATCTTGACATTCATAGCATTCTTGCATGCATCTTGTGTCTTGATCCCAAATTTTCATGTTTTGGGTCATTTTTGTGTTTTTCTTTAAAAATTTAAAAATAAAAAATATCTTTTCCTTATTTTCCTCCAAATTTTCGAAATTTTGGGTTGACTTGGTAAAAAATTTTCAAAATTAGTTGTTTCTTACAAGTCAAGTCAAAATTTCAATTTTAAAAATCTTATCTTTTCAAAATCTTTTTCAAAATCATATCTTTCTCAAAATTTTTTATTTATTTTCAAAAATTTCAAAAATATTTTTCAAAATATTTTCAAAATCTTTTTCTTATCTTTATATGTAATTTTCGAAAATTCACTAATAATTAATGTGATTGGTTCAAAAATTTGAAGTTTGTTACTTTCTTGTTAAGAAAGGTTCAATCTTTAAGTTCTAGAATCTTATCTTGTAGTTTCTTGTTAGTGAAATAAATAATTTCAAATTATTTTTGAATTAAATATTTTTATCTTTTAATTTATCTTTTTCAAAAATTTTATATTTTCCAAAATTTGATTTCAAAATATCTTATCTAACTTGCTATCTTCTTATCTTTTTCAATTTTGATTTCAAATCTTTTTCAATCAACTAACTAACTTTTTGTTTGTTTCTTATCTTTTTCAAAACCACCTAACTACTTTTCTCTTTCCTATTTTCGAAAATATCTCTCTCTTTTTCAAAAATTCTTTTTAATTAATTAATTGTTTCATGTTTTAATTTTAATTACATTTTATCTCTAATTTTCGAAAATCACTAACTCCTTTTCAAAAATTATTTTCGAATTTTCTCTTCTCTTTTATTCTTCTATTTAATTATTTAATTACTAACACTTCTCTTCACCTCTCTTCATCCAAAAATCCGAATCCATCCTTCCTCTTTCTTCTACCCCTTTCTTCTTCTACTAACATAAAGGAATCTCTATACTGTGACATAGAAGATTCCTCTTTCTATTCTTGTTTTCTTCTCCTTCATATGAGCAGGAACAGGGATAAAGGCACTCTTGTTGAAGTTGATCCAGAACCTGAAAGGACTCTGAAGAGAAGATTAAGAGAAGCTAAATTACAACAATCCAAAAACATCTTTAAGAGAAACAACCTTTCAGAAATTTTCGAACAAGAGAAAGAGATGGCAGAAGAAAATAATAATAATGCAAGGAGAATGCTTGGTGACTTCACTAAGCCAACATCCAAATTTGATGGAAGAAGCATCTCCATTCCTGCCATTGGAGCCAATAACTTTGAGCTTAAGCCTCAACTAGTTGCTTTAATGCAACAAAACTGCAAGTTTTATGGACTTCCATCTGAAGATCCTTACCAGTTTTTAACTGAGTTCTTGCAGATCTGTGACACTGTAAAGACAAATGGAGTTAATCCTGAAGTCTACAGACTCTTGCTTTTCCCTTTTGCTGTAAGAGACAGAGCTAGAGTATGGTTGGATTCACAACCTAAGGATAGCCTGGACTCATGGGATAAGCTTGTCACTGCATTCTTGGACAAATTCTTTCCTCCTCAAAAGCTGAGCAAGCTGAGAGTGGATGTTCAAACCTTCAAACAAAAAGATGGTGAATCCCTCTATGAAGCTTGGGAAAGATACAAGCAGCTGACTAAAAGATGTCCATCTGACATGTTTTCAGAATGGACCATATTAGATATATTCTATTATGGTCTCTCTGAATTTTCGAAAATGTCATTGGACCATTCTGCAGGTGGATCTATTCACCTGAAGAAAATGCCTGAAGAGGCTCAAGAACTCATTGACATGGTTGCAAACAACCAGTTCATGTATACTTCTGAGAGGAATTCCGTGAACAATGGGGTACCTCAGAAGAAAGGAGTTCTTGAAATTGATGCTCTGAATGCCATATTGGCTCAGAACAAAGTGTTGACTCAACAGGTCAACATGATCTCTCAGAATCTGAATGGATTGCAACATGCATCCAACAGTAATAGAGAGGCAGCTTCTGAAGAAGCTTATGATCCTGAAAACCCTGCCATGGCAGAGGTTAATTACTTAGGTGAACCTTATGGAACACCTATAACTCATCATGGAGAAATCATCCAAATTTCTCCTGGAAGGATCAACAAAAACCTCAACAAGGTTTTAACAATGGTGGACGCAACAGGCTGAACAATAGTAAGCCATATCCATCATCTTCTCAGCAACAGACAGAGAACTCTGAACAAATAATTCTAATTTAGCCAATATAGTCTCTGATCTGTCAAAGGCCACTTTCAGTTTCATGAATGAAACCAGATCTTCCATCAGAAATCTGGAAGCACAAGTGGGCCAGCTGAGTAAGAAAGTTATTGAAACCCCTCCCAGTACTCTCCCAAGCAATACTGAAGAAAATCCAAAAGGAGAGTGCAAGGCCATTGATTTAATCAAAGAGGCCGAATGCACTAGGGAGGAGGAGGACGAAAATCCTAATGAGGAAGACCTCCTGGGATGTCCCTTAAGCAAGAAGGAGTTTCCTATTAAGGATCCAAAGGAATCTGAGGCTCATCTAGAGACCATAGAGATTCCTTTAAATCTCCTTCTGCCATTCATGAGCTCTGAAGAATATTCATCCTCTGAAGAGAATGAAGATGTGACTGAAGAGCAAGTTGCTCAATATTTAGGAGCTATCATGAAACTGAATGCCAAGTTATTTGGTAATGAGACTGGGGAAAGTGAACCTCCCTTGCTCATTAGTGAACTGGATACTTGGATTCAGAGAACTCTACCTCAAAGAAACAAGATCCTGGCAAGTTCTTAATACCTTGCACCATTGGCACTATGAGCTTTGAAAGAGCTCTATGTGATCTTGGATCAGGAATAAATCTTATGCCACTCTCTGTAATGGAGAAGCTGGGGATCATTGAGGTACAACCTGCCTTGTTCTCATTACAACTGGCAGACAAGTCAGTGAGACAAGCTTATGGGTTAGTAGAGGACGTGCTAGTAAAGGTTGAAGGCCTTTACATCCCTACTGATTTCATAATCCTAGACACTAGGAAGGAAGATGATGAATGCATCATCCTAGGAAGACCTTTCCTAGCCACAGCAGGAGCTGTGATAGATGTCAACAGAGGTGAATTAGTCCTTCAATTGAATGGAGAATATCTTGTGTTTCAAGCACATGGCTATCCCTCTGTGACAAAAGAGAGCAAGCATGAAGAGCTTCTCTCAGTTCAGAGTCAAGAAGAACCCACACAGTCAAACTCTAAGTTTGGTGTTGTGAGGCCACAACCAAACTCTAAGTTTGGTGTCCAAACCCCATATCCAAACTCTAAGTTTGGTGTTGGGAATACCACACTTAAATTGACCTGATCACCTTGTGGCTCCATGAGAGCCACTGTCAAGCTATTGACATTAAAGAAGCGCTTGTTGGGAGGCAACCCAATTTTATTCATCTAATTTTATTTTATTTTGTTTCTTTGTTATTTTTGTGTTTTATTAGGTACATGATCATGAGGAGTCACGAAAAAATCAAAAAAATTAAAAAACAGAGTCAAAAACAGAAGAAAAAAATTTTCACCCTGGAGGACGCACGGGCTGGCGTTCAGCGCCCAGAAGGAGCATCTGGCTGGCGTTCAACGCCAGAACAGAGCATCTTTCTGGCGTTGAACACCCAAAACAAGCAACAACCCGGCGTTAAACGCCAGGTTGCGCACACAGAGGACAATCTGGCGCTGAACGCCAGAAACAAGCATGAAACTGGCGTTCAACGCCAGAAACATGCATAACATGGGCGTTTAACGCCCAGAACTAGCATCAATGGGCGTTTGAACGCCAGAATGATGCATCAAGGCATGTTACATGCCTATATGGTGAAGGAATGGTATTTCTTTTCACCTCAGGATCTGTGGACCCCACAGGATCCCCACCTACCACATTTCTTTTAATCCTATTCACACTCTCCTAATCCAAATCTCATTCTCAATGTCACACTTCCCAAAAACCTTCACCAATCACCTCAATTCCTCTTCCCAACTTCCCCATTCACCATTCACATCAACCCCTCTTCCCCATACCCCCACCTACCCCCACTACTTTCAAATTCAATTTCCCACCCTTTCCCACCCAATATGGCCGAACCTATACCCTCCCCTCTCCCTATAAATACCCTTCTTTTCTTTTACATTTCCACACAACTCAAACCCACATTCTCCCACATAGCCGAACCCTCTCTACCATATTTTCTTCTTCTTCTTCTACTCTTCTTTTCTTTTTGCTTGGGGACAAGCAAATTTTTAAGTTTGGTGTGGTAAAAAAGCCTAAGCTTTTTGTTTTTCATTCACCATCAATGGCACCCAAGACCGGAGTCTCCTCAAGAAAAGGAAAAGGGAAGCAAAAGCTTCCACTTCCGAGTCATGGGAGAAGGAGAGATTCATCTCCAAGAGCCCCAAGACCACTTCTATGATGTTGTGGCAAAGAAGAAAGTGATCCATGAGGTCCCTTTCAAACTCAAGAAGAATGAGTATCCGGAAATCCGACTTGAAATTCAAAGAAGAGGTTGGGAAGTCATAGCCAACCCCATACAACAAGTTGGAATTTTAATGGTTCAAGAGTTCTATGCCAATGCATGGATCACTAGAAACCATGACCAAGGTATGAACCCAAGTCCGAAAAACTATATCACCATGGTTAGGGGGAAATACTTGGATTTTAGTCCGAGAATGTGAGGTTGGCGTTTCATTTGCCTATGATGCAAGGTGATGAACACCCCTACACAAGAAGGGTCAACTTTAACCAAAGGTTGGACCAAGTCCTTACGGACATATGTGTGGAAGGCGCCCAATGGAGAGTAGATTCCAAAGGCAAGCCAGTCTAACTAAGAAGACTGGACCTCAAGCCTGTAGCTAGAGGATGGTTGGAGTTCATTCAAAGATCCATCATCCCTACAAGCAACCGATCTGAAGTTACTGTGGATCGGGCCATCATGGTTCATAGCATCATGATGGTGAAGAAGTAGAGGTTCATGAAGTCATAGCCAATGAACTCTACAAAATAGCTGACAAGCCTTCATACATGGCACGGCTAGCATTCCCTCACCTCATATGCCATCTATGTTATTCAGCTGGAGTTATCATAGATGGAGATGTCTCCATTAAAGAAGACAAGCCCATTACCAAGAAAAAGATGGAGCAAACAAGGGAAGCTCCTCACGGCCTCCAAGAAGAACATGAGGAAGTGCATCATCAACAAATGCCTCAAGGAATGCACTTTCCTCCCAACAACTATTGGGAGCAACTCAACACCTCCTTAGAGGATTTGAGTCATAATGTTGAACAACTAAGGGTGGAACATCATGAGCACTCCATCATTCTCCAAGAAATAAGAGAAGATCAAAGAGCAATGAGGGAGGAGCAACAAAGGCAAGGAAGGGACATAGAAGAGTTGAAGAACATCATTGGTCCTTCAAGAAGAAGACGCCACTAAGGTGGATTCATTCCTTGTTCTTTATCTCTTTCTGTTTTCGGTTTTTAATACTATGTTTATCTATGTTTTTGTGTCTCTATTTCATGATCATTAGTGTGTAACCATGCCTTAAAGCTATGAATAAAATCCATTAGTCCTTCACCTCTCTTAAAAGAAAATGTTTTAATTCAAAGAACAAGAAGTACATGAATTTCGAATTTATCCTTGAATTTAGTTTAATTATATTGATGTGGTGACAATACTCTTTGTTCTCTGAATGAATGCTTGAACAGTGCATATGTCTTTGGATCTTGTTGTTTATGAATGTTAAAATTGTTGGCTCTTGAAAGAATGATGAACAAAGAGAAATGTTATTGAGGATCTGAAAAATCATGAAATTGATTCTTGAAGCAAGAAAAAGCAGTGAAAAAGAAAGCTTGCGAAAAAAAAAAGAAAAAAAATGGCGAAAAGAAAAAAAAAAAGAAGGAGCAGTAGAAAAAGCCAATAGCCCTTAAAACCAAAAGGCAAGGGTAAAAAGGATCCAAGGCTTTGAGCATCAATGGATAGGAGGGCCCAAGGAAATTAAATCCAGGCCTAAGCGGCTAAACCAAGCTGTCCCTAACCATGTGCTTGTGTCATGAAGGTCCAAGTGAAAAGCTTGCGACTGAGTGGTTAAAGTCGTGATCCAAAGCAAAAGAGTGTGCTTAAGAGCTCTGGACACCACTAACTGGGGACTTTAGCAAAGCTAAGTCACAATCTGAAAAGGTTCACCCAGTTATGTGTCTGTGGCATTTGTGTATCCGGTGGTAATACTGGAAGACAAAGTGCTTAGGGCCACAGCCAAGACTCATAAGTAGCTGTGTTCAAGAATCAACATGCTTAACTAGGAAAGTCAATAACACTATCCGAAATTCTAAGCTCCTAGAGAAGCCAATCATTCATAAACTTCAAAGGAAAAAGTGAGATGCCAAAACTGTTCAGAAGCAAAAAGCTACAAGTCCCGCTCATGCAATTAAATTAATATTCATTGATATTTTGGACTTTATAGTATATTCTCTTCTTTTTATCCTATTTGATTTTCAGTTGCTTGGGGACAAGCAACAATTTAAGTTTGGTGTTGTGATGAGCGGATAATTTATACGCTTTTTGGCATTGTTTTTATATAGTTTTTAGTAAGTTTGAGCTACTTTTAGGGATGTTTTCCTTAGTTTTTATGTTAAATTCACATTTCTGGACTTTACTATGAGTTGTGTGTTTTTCTGTGATTTCAGGTAAATTCTGACTGAAATTGAGGGATTTGAGCAAAACTCTGAAAAAGGCTGACAAAAGGACTGCTGATGCTGTTGGAATCTAACCTCCCTGCACTCGAAATGGATTTTCTGGAGCTACAGACCTCCAATTGGCACGCTCTCAACGGCGTTGGAAAGTAGACATCCAGGGCTTTCCAGCAATATATATAGTCCATACTTTATTCGAAGATTGATGACGTAACTTGGCGTTAAACGCCAAGTTCATGCTGCTGTCTGGAGTAAAACGCCAGAAAAACGTCATGATCCGGAGTCAAACGCCCAAAACACGTCATAACCTGAAGTTTGACGCCAAGAAATGCCTCTACACATGGATTGATCAAGCTCAGCCCAAACACACACAAGTGGGCCCCGGAAGTGGATTTATGCATCAATTACTTACTCATGTAAACCCTAGTAGCTAGTCTAGTATATATAGGACATTTATCTATTGTATTAGACATCTCTTGACCACTCTAAGTCTTTTATCATTCGGTCACTTGATCGTGGAGAGGGCTGGCCATTCGGCCATGCCTGAACCTTCTTTTACTTATGTATTTTCAACGGTGGAGTTTCTGCACACCATAGATTAAGGGTGTGGAGCTCTGCTGTACCTCAAAGATTAATGAAGTTCTATTTTCTTTTATTCAATTCTCTATCTTATTCTTATTCCAAGATATTCATTCGTACTCAAGAACATGATGAATGATGATGAGTTAGATAACCCTCATTATTATTCTCACTGATGAACGCGCGTGATTGACAACCACTTACGTTCTACATGCAAAGAAGCTTGAATGTGTATCTCTTAGATTCCCCAACAGAATCTTCGTGGTATAAGCTAGATGGATGGCGGCATTTATCTGGATCCGGAAAGTCCAACCTTGTCTGTGGTGTTCCGAGTAGGATCCTGGGAATCCGGAAAGTCTCACCTTGTCTGTGGTATTCCGAGTAGGATTCCGTTCATGAATGACTGTGACGTGCTTCAAACTTTAACCTGCTGGGCGTTAGTGACAAACGCAAAAGAGGGATTCTATTCCAGTAGGAGCGGGAACCAACCGTGATTGGCCGTACTGTGACAGAGTGCGTGCATTAGCTTTCACTGCGAGGATGGGATGTAGCTATCAACCATGGGTGATGCCTCCAGACTGGTTAGCTGTGCGAGTGACAGCCGTACAGGTTATTTCCCCGAGAGGAATGAAAGTAGCCACAGCTGATAGTGAACCCCTATACAAAGCTTGCCATGGAAAGGAGTAAGAAGGATTGGGTAGAAGGAATAGGAGAGCAGGCGTCCTAGAGCTCTACAGCATCTCCATTCCGCTTATCTGAAATTCCTACCAATGAATCTGCATAAGTATTTCTATCCCTTTTATTATTCCTTTTTACTTAACAATCCAATTATCACTATTACCTTTTTAATCTGCCTAACTGAGATTTGCAAGGTGACCATAGCTTGCTTCATACCAACAATCTCTGTGGATTCGACCCTTACTCACGTAAGGTTATTACTTGGACGACCCAGTACACTTGCTGGTTAGTTGAACGGAGTTGTGAAAATAAGCAGTGCCCTAAGAGTAAAAAGATACAAGACCAAAAAGTCAAATCAAATAATAGTGATCACAATTTCGTCCACCAGTGACAGACGCAAAAGGATAGTAAATTCTATTCCTACACGATCGAGAACCAACAGCTGATTAGCCATACGATATCTGTGCATGGTATTTTTCATCCGAGACGAGAAATCCGACAGTTGATTAGCCGTACAGAAACCGTAGAGGACCATTTTCACTGAGAGGACGGGAAGTAGTCATTGACAACAGTGACACCCAGCATATAGCTTGCCATAGAAAGGAGTATGAAGGATTGGATGAAGGCAGTAGGAAAGCAGAGATTCAGAAGGGACAATGCATCTCCATATGCTTATCTGAAATTCCACCAATGAATTACATAAGTATCTCTATCTTTATTTTATGTTTATTTATATTTTAATTATCAAAACTCTATAACCATTTGAATCCGCCTGACTGAGATTTACAAGGTGACCATAGCTTGCTTCAAGCCGACAATCTCCATGGGATCGACCCTTACTCACGTAAAGTTTATTACTTGGACGACCCAGTGCACTTGCTGGTTAGTTGTGCGAAGTTGTGAAAAAGAGTTGAGATTACAATTGTGCGTACCAAGTTGTTGGCGCCATTGAGATCACAATTTCGTGCACCAAGTTTTTGGCGCCGTTGTCGAGGATTGTTCGAGTTTGGACAACTGACGGTTCATCTTGTTGCTCAGATCAGGTAATTTTCTTCTTATTTTAACCATTATTTTATTTTCAAAAAGTTTTCAAAAATCTTTCAAAAATTTTTCTCTTTTTTTTTTGTTTTTCCAAATAATTTCGAAAAATCCAAAAAAATTAATAAAATCGTAAAATCAAAAATATTTATGTGTTTCTTGTTTGAGTCTAGAGTCAATTTTTAAGTTTGGTGTCAATTGCATCTTTTTAATTTTCAAAAAAATTTTCGAAAAAAAAAATTCATGCATGGTGTTCTTCATGATCTTCAAGTTGTTCTTGGTAAGTCTCCTTGTTTGATCTTAAAGTTTTCTTGTTTTGTGTCTTTTCTTGTTTTTCATATGTATTTTGAATTCTTAGTATCTAAATATTAAAAATTTCTAATTTTGGTGTCTTGCATGTTTTTATTTTCTTGAAAATTTTTGAAAAATAAGTTCTTGATGTTCAACATGATCTTCAAAGAGTTCTTGGTGCTCATCTTGACATTCAAAGTGTTTTTGCATGCATCATTTGTTTTAATCCAAAATTTTCGTGTGTTGAGTCATTTTTGTGGTTTTTCTCTTTCCTCATTAAATTCATAAAGTCAAAAAAATATCTTTTCCTTATTTCACTCATAAATTTCGAAAATTTGGTTTGACTTAGTCAAAAAAAATTTTTATTTCTTATGAGTCAAGTCAAATTTTCAATTTAAAAATCCTATATTTTCAAATCTTTTCAAAATTCAAATATTTTTCATTTTTTTATTTTCGAAAATTTTCAAAATCTTTTTCTTAATTTTATTTTATAATTTTTGAAAACTTTACTAACAATTAATGTGATTGATTCAAAAATTTGAAGTTTGTTACTTTCTTGTTAACAAAGGTTCAATCTTTAAATTCTAGAATCATATCTTTTAGTTTCTTGTTAGTCAAGTAATCAATTTTAGTTTTAAAAATCAAATCTTTTTAAAATTTCTTTTTCAAATCTTTTTCAAAATAAATTTCAATCATATCTTTTAATCATATCTTTTTCAAATCATATCTTTTTCAAACTTTGATTTCAAAAATCTTTTCTAACTTCCTAAGTTTTTAAAATTTATTTTCAAATATTTTTCAACTAACTAATTGACTTTTTTGTTTGTTTTATTATTTATTATCTTTTTCAAAACCACCTAACTACTTTTCTCTCTCTAATTTTTGAAAATCACATTCCTCACCCTTTTTCAAAATTCTTTTTAATTAACTAATTGCTTTAAATTTTAATTTTATTTCTTCTCCTAATTTTCGAATTCTAACTATATTTTAAAATAAAAACAAAAATGGAAGAAATCAGAGTGACGCGTTCGCATGCCTGACGCGACCGCGTGGATTGGAAGCTGCACGAACGACGCGAATGCGTAGACAACGCGCACGCATGGTACGAAAAACGCTGAGTGACGCGATCGCGTGGACGACGCGGACGCGTGACGTGCGCGATCTGCAGAATTACAGAAGTCGCTGGCAGATATTCTGGGCCGTATTTTGGTGCACGAAATTGTGATCACTACTTTTCACAACTCAAATAATCCCCGGTAATGAATCCAAAAACTTGGTGTTCAATACCATGGCATAAACACAACTTCGCACAACTAACCAGCAAGTGCACTGGGTCGTCCAAGTAATAAACCTTACGCGAGTAAGGGTCGATCCCACGGAGATTGTTGGTATGAAGCAAGCTATGGTCACCTTGTAAATCTCAGTCAGGCAGATTCAAATGGTTATGGATGATATAAGAATAAAGCATAAAGATAAAGATAGAGATACTTATGTAATTCATTGGTGAGAACTTCAGATAAGCGAATGGAGATGCTTTGTCCCTTCCGTCTCTCTGCTTTCCTACTGTCTTCATTCAATCCTTCTTACTCCTTTCCATGGCAAGCTGTATGTTGGGCATCACCGTTGTCAATGGCTACAATCCCGTCCTCTCAGTGGAAATGTTCAACGCACCCTGTCACGGCACGGCTATCCAGCTGTCGGTTCTCGATCATGTCGGAATAGAATCCAGTGATTCTTTTGCGTCTGTCACTAACGCCCCACAATCGCGAGTTTGAAGCTCGTCACAGTCATTCAATCATTGAATCCTACTCAGAATACCACAGACAAGGTTTAGACCTTCCGGATTCTCTTGAATGCAGTCATCAATTCTAGCTTATACCACGAAGATTCCGGTTAAAGAATCCAAGAGATATCTACCCAATCTAAGGTAGAACGGAGGTGATTGACGGTCACGCGTACATAGGTGAGAATGAAGATGAGTGTCACGGATCATCACATTCATCAAGTTGAAGAACAAGTGATATCTTGGAATAAGAACAAGCCGAATTGAATAGAATAACAATAGTAATTGCATTAATACTCGAGGTACAACAGAGCTCCACACCTTAATCTATGGTGTGTAGAAACTCCACCGTTGAAAATACATAAGAACAAGGTCTAGGCATGGCCGAATGGCCAGCCTCCCAATGATCTAAGATAGCATAAAATTACTCAAAGATAGCTACCAAGATGAAAATACAATAGCAAAAGGTCCTATTTATAAAGAACTAGTAGCCTAGGGTTTACAAAGATGAGTAAATGACATAAAAATCCACTTCCGGGCCCACTTGGTGTGTGCTTGGGCTGAGCATTGAAGCATTTTCGTGTAGAGACTCTTCTTGGAGTTAAACGCCAGCTTTTGTGCCAGTTTGGGCGTTTAACTCCCATTCTTGTGCCAGTTCCAGCGTTTAATGCCGGGTAGTTTTGAGCTGATTTGGAACGCCGGTTTGGGCCATCAAATCTCGGGCAAAGTATGGACTATTATACATTTCTGGAAAGCCCAAAATGTCTACTTTCCAACTTTGTTGAGAGCCCGCCAATTGGGCTTCTGTAGCTCCAGAAAATCCACTTCGAGTGCAGGGAGGTCAGAATCCAACAGCATCTGCAATCCTTTTCAGTCTCTGAATCAGATTTTTGCTCAGGTCCCTCAATTTCAGCCAGAAAATACCTGAAATCACAGAAAAACACACAAACTCATAGTAAAGTCCAGAAAAGTAAATTTTAACTAAAAACTAATAAAAATATACTAAAAACTAACTAAATCCTACTAGAAACATACTAAAAACAATGCCAAAAAGCGTACAAATTATCCGCTCATCACAACACCAAACTTAAATTGTTGCTTGTCCCCAAGCAACAAAAAATCAAATAAGATAAAAAGAAGAGAATATGCAATGAACTTCAAAAACATCTATGAAGATCAGTGTTAATTAGATGAGCAGGGCTTTTAGCTTTTTGCCTCTGAACAGTTTTGGCATCTCACTCTATCCTTTGAAATTCAGAATGATTGGCTTCTATAGGAACTCAGAATCCAGATAGTGTTATTGATTCTCCTAGTTAAGTATGATGATTCTTGAACACAGCTACTTTATGAGTCTTGGCCGTGGCCCAAAGCACTCTGTCTTCCAGTATTACCACCGGATACATACATGCCACAGACACATAATTGGGTGAACCTTTTTAGATTGTGACTCAGCTTTGCTAGAGTCCCCAATTAGAGGTGTCCAGGGTTCTTAAGCACACTCTTTTTGCCTTGGATCACAACTTTATTTCTTTCTTTTTCTTTCTTTTTCTCTTTCTCCTTTTTTTTCGTTTTTTCTCTTTTTTTTTTGTATTCACTGCTTTTTCTTGCTTCAAGAATCATTTTTATGATTTTTCAGATTCTCAGTAACATGTCTCCTTTTTCATCATTCTTTCAAGAGCCAACCAATCATGAACAACAAATTCAAAAGACATATGCACTGTTTAAGCATACATTCAGAAAACAAAAGTATTGCCACCACATTAAAATAATTAATCTGTTATAAAATTCAAAATTCATGCAATTCTTCTCTTTTTCAATTAAGAACATTTTTCATTTAAGAAAGGTGATGGATTCATAAGACATTCATAACTTTAAGGCATAGACACTAAGACACTAATGATCACAAGACACAAACATAGATAAACATAAGCATGATTTTTCGAAAAACAGAAAAATAAAGAACAAGGAAATTAAAGAACGGGTCCACCTTAGTGATGGCGGCTTGTTCTTCCTTTTGAAGGTCTTATGGAGTGCTTGAGCTCCTCAATGTCTCTTCCTTGTCTTTGTTGCTCCTCTCTCATGATTCTTTGATCTTCTTTAATTTCATGGAGGAGGATGGAATGTTCTTGGTGCTCCACCCTTAGTTGTCTCATGTTGGAACTCAATTCTCCTAGGGAGGTGTTGATTTGCTCCCAATAGTTTTGTGGAGGAAAGTGCATCCCTTGAGGTATCTCAGGGATTTCATGATGAGTGGAATCTCTTGTTTGCTCCATCCTTTTCTTAGTGATGGGCTTGTTCTCATCAATGGGGATGTCTCCCTCTATGTCAACTCCAACTAAATAACAGAGGTGAGAAATGAGATGAGGAAAAGCTAACCTTGCCAAGGTAGAAGACTTGTCCGCCACCTTATAGAGTTCTTGGGCTATAACCTCATGAACTTCCACTTCCTCTCCAATCATGATACTATGAATCATGATGGCCTGGTCTATAGTAACTTCGGACCGGTTGCTAGTGGGAATGATTGAGCATTGGATAAACTCCAACCATCCCCTAGCCATGGGCTTGAGGTCATGCCTTCTCAATTGAACCGGCTTTCCTCTTGAATCTCTCTTCCATTGGGCGCCCTCTTCACAAATGACTGTGAGGACTTGGTCCAACCTTTGATCAAAGTTGACCCTTCTAGTGTAAGGGTGTTCATCTTCTTGCATCATGGGCAAGTTGAATGCCAACCTTATATTTTCCGGACTAAAATCTAAGTATTTCCCCCGAACCATTGTAAGCCAATTCTTTGGGTCCGGGTTCACACTCTGATCATGGTTCTTGGTGATCCATGCATTGGCATAGAACTCTTGAACCATTAAGATTCCGACTTGTTGAATGGGGTTGGTAAGAACTTCCCAACCTCTTCTTCGGATCTCATGTCGGATCTCCAGATATTCACTCTTTTTGAGTTTGAAAGGGACCTCGGGGATCACCTTCTTCAAGGCCACAACTTCATAGAAGTGGTCTTGATGCACCCTTGAGATGAATCTCTCCATCTCCCATGACTCGGAGGTGGAAGCTTTTGCCTTCCCTTTCCTCTTTCTAGAGGTTTCTCTGGCCTTGGATGCCATAAATGGTTATGGAAAACAAAAAGCAATGCTTTTACCACACCAAACTTAAAAGGTTTGCTCGTCCTCGAGCAAAAGAAGAAAGAAGAGAGTAGAAGAAGAAGAAATGGAGGAGATGGAGATGGCTTTGTGGTTCGGCCAAAGGGGGGAGAAGTAGTGTTTAGGGTGTGTGAAAATGAAGGAGTGAAGATGGGTTTATATAGGGGTGAAGAGAGGGGTAGGGTTCGGCCATTATGGGTGGGTTTGGGAGGGAAAGTGGTTTGAATTTGAATGGTGAGGTAGGTGGGGTTTTATTAAGGATGGATGTGAGTGGTGAAGAGAAAGATGGGATTTGATAGGTGAAGGGTTTTTGGGGAAGAGGTGTTGAGGTGATTGGTGAATGGGTGAAGAAGAAGAGAGAGGGTGGTGGGGTAGGTGGGGATCCTGTGGGGTCCACAGATCCTGAGGTGTCAAGGAAAAGTCAACCCTGCACCAAGTGGTGTGCAAAAACGCACCCTTTGCCAATTCTGGCGTTAAACGCCGGACTGGTGCCCATTTCTGGCGTTTAACGCCAGGTGCTTGCCCTTTTCTGGCGTTTAACGCCAGTCTGGTGCCCCTTTCTGGCGTTAAACGCTCAGAATGGTGCCAGACTGGGCATTAAACGCCCATTTGCTAACTTCACTGGCATTTAAACGCCAGCAAGTTCTCCTCCAGGGTGTGCTATTTTTCTTTCTGTTTTTCATTCTGTTTCTGCTTTTTCAATTGATTTTGTGACTTCTCATGATCATCAACCTACAGAAAACATAAAATAACAAAGGAAAATAGATTAAATATAACATTGGGTTGCCTCCCAACAAGCGCTTCTTTAATGTCAGTAGCTTGACAGAGGGCTCTCATGGAGCCTCACAGATACTCAGAGCATTGTTGGAACCTCCCAACACCAAACTTAGAGTTTGAATGTGGGGGTTCAACACCAAACTTAGAGTTTGGTTATGGCCTCCCAACACCAAACTTATAGTTTGACTGTAGGGGCTCTGTTTGACTCTGTTTTGAGAGAAGCTCTTCATGCTTCCTCTCCATAGTGACAGAGGGATATCCTTGAGCCTTAAACACAAAGGATTCTTCATTCACTTGAATGATCAATTCTCCTCTGTCAACATCAATCACAGCCTTTGCTGTGGCTAGGAAGGGTCTGCCAAGGATGATGGATTCATCCATGCACTTCCCAGTCTCTAGGACTATGAAATCAGCAGGGATGTAATGGTCTTCAATCTTCACCAAAACATCCTCTACAAGTCCATAAGCTTGTTTTCTTGAATTGTCTGCCATCTCTAGTGAGATTCTTGTAGCTTGTACCTCAAAGATCCCTAGCTTCTCCATCACAGAGAGAGGCATGATGTTTACACTTGACCCTAAGTCACACAGAGCCTTCTTGAAGGTCATGGTGCCTATGGTACAAGGTATTGAAAACTTCCCAGGATCTTGTCTCTTTTGAGGTAATTTCTGCCTAGACAAGTCATCCAGTTCTTTGGTGAGCAAAGGGGATTCATCCTCCCAAGTCTCATTACCAAACAACTTGTCATTTAGCTTCATGATTGCTCCAAGGTATTTAGCAACTTGCTCTTCAATGACATACTCATCCTCTTCAGAGGAAGAATACTCATCAGAGCTCATGAATGGCAGAAGTAAATCTAATGGAATCTCTATGGTCTCAGTGTGAGCCTCAGATTCCCATGGTTCCTCATTAGGGAACTCATTGGAGGTCAGTGCACGCCCATTGAGGTCTTCCTCAGTGGCGTTCACTGCCTCTTCCTCCTCTCCAAATTCGGCCATGTTGATGGCCTTGCACTCTCCTTTTGGATTTTCTTCTGTATTGCTTGGAAGAGTACTAGGAGGGAGTTCAGTAATTTTCTTGCTCAGCTGTCCCACTTGTGCCCCCAAGTTTCTAATGGAGGACCTTGTTTCAGTCATGAAACTTTGAGTGGTTTTGATTAGATCAGAGACCATGGTTGCTAAGTCAGAGTGATTCTGCTTAGAATTCTCTGTCTGTTGCTGAGAAGATAATGGAAAAGGCTTGCCATTGCTAAACCTGTTTCTTCCACCATTATTGTTGTTAAAACCTTGTTGAGGTCTCTGTTGATCCTTCCAAGAAAGATTTGGATGATTTCTCCATGAAGAATTATAGGTGTTTCCATAGGGTTCTCCCATGTAATTCACCTCTTCCATTGAAGGGTTCTCAGGATCATAAGCTTCTTCTTTAGATAAAGCATCCTTAGTACTGCCTGGTGCATTTTGCATTTCAGACAGACTTTGAGAAATCAAATTGACTTGCTGAGTCAATATCTTGTTCTGAGCCAATATGGCATTCATAGTATTAATCTCAAGAACTCCTTTCTTCTGATTCGTCCTATTGTTCACAGGATTCCTTTCAGAAGTGTACATAAATTGGTTATTTGCAACCATTTCAATTAGTTCTTGAGCTTCTGTAGGCGTCTTCTTCAGATGAAGAGATCCCCCAGCAGAGCTATCCAATGACATCTTGGATAGTTCAGAGAGACCATCATAGAAAATACCTATGATGCTCCATTCAAAAAGCATGCCAGAAGGACATTTTCTGATCAATTGTTTGTATCTTTCCCAAGCTTCATAGAGGGATTCTCCTTCCTTCTGTCTGAAGGTTTGGACTTCCACTCTAAGCTTACTCAATTTTTGAGGTGGAAAGAACTTTGCCAAGAAGGCATTGACTAGCTTTTCCCAAGAGTTCAGGCTTTCTTCAGGTTGTGAATCCAACCATATCCTAGCTCTGTCTCTTACAGCAAAAGGGAATAGCAAAAGTCTGTAGACCTCAGGGTCAACCCCATTAGTCTTGACAGTGTCACAGATTTGCAAGAATTCAACTAAAAACTGATGAGGATCTTCCAATAGAAGTCCATGGAACTTGCAATTCTGTTGCATTAGAGAAACTAATTGAGGCTTAAGCTCAAAGTTGTTTGCTTCAATGGCAGGGATAGAGATGCTTCTCCCATAGAAGTCGGGAGGAGGTGCAGTAAAGTCACCCAGCACCTTCCTTGCATTGTTGGCATTGTTGTTGTTTTCGGCTGCCATGGGTTCTTCTTCTTTGAAGATTTCTGTTAGGTCCTCTACAGAGAGTTGTGCCTTAGCTTCTCTTAGCTTTCGCTTCAAGGTCCTTTCAGGTTCAGGGTCCGCCTCAACAAGAATGCTTTTGTCTTTGCTCCTGCTCATATGAAAGAGAAGAGAACAAGAAAATGTGGAATCCTCTATGTCACAGTATAGAGATTCCTTGAGGTGTCAGAGGAACAGAAAAATAGAAGGAAGAGGTAGAAGAATTCGAACTTAGTGAGATAGAGTTCGAATTGTGCATTGAGGAGGAGTGGTACTCCATAAATAGAAGGATGTGAGAAGAGGGGAAGAGATTTTTCGAAAATTAAGTAAAAGATTTAAAAAAAAAACATTTTGAAAAAGATTTTGAAGAAGATATGATTGAAAACTTTTTTGAAAAAGATGTGATTTAAAAGTTATGGTTTTAAAAAGATGTGATTGAGAAGATATGATTTGAAAAACAATTTAAAAAGATTTGATTTTAAAAAATTAATGACTTGGCTAACAAGAAAAGATATGATTCAAACATTAAACCTTTCTCAACAGAAAAGGCAACATACTTGAAATGTTGAATCAAATCATTAATTGATAATAAGTATTTTTGAAAAAGGAAAGAAATTGATTTTGAAAAAGATTTGATTGAAAAGATATGATTTGAAAAAGATTTGATTTTGAAAAATTTTGAAAACTTGAAAAAAATTTGAGTTAAAAACAGAATCTTCCCTCTTGTGCCATCCTGGCATTAAACGCCCAGAATGGTGCATATTCTGGCGTTTAACGCCCAAAACTCTACCCTTTTGGGCGTTAAACGCCCAGCCAAGCACCCTGGCTGGCGTTTAAACGCCAGTCTGCCTTCTTTACTGGGCATTTTGAACGCCCAGCTTTTTCTGTATAATTCCTCTGCTGTATGTTCTGAATCTTCAATTCCCTGTATTATTGACTTGAAAATAGAACCAAGATCAAATAAACAATGCATGCAAGACATCAAACTTAAAATAAGACACTAGACTCAACAAGAAACATAAAATATTTTTGGTTTTTATGATTTTGTAATTTTTTTGGTTTTTTCGAAAATTAAGTGGAAAAGAAAATAAAGGTATCAAAATTCTTAATGATAATTCCAGGAATCATGCAATGTTAGTCTAAAGCTTCAGTCTAAAGGAATTAGACATGGATAGCCAAGCTTCAGCAGGACATTGCATTCAAGAGCTAAATGATGAGAATCATCAGCTTTGGTGATGATAAGATCATCACCTTGAAACACTAGAATTCATTCTTAAGAACTCTGAAAAATACCTAATCTAAGCAACAAGATGAACCGTCAGTTGTCCATACTCGAAACAATCCCCGGCAACGGCGCCAAAAACTTGGTGCACGAAATTGTGATCACTACTTTTCACAACTCAAATAATCCCCGGTAATGAATCCAAAAACTTGGTGTTCAATACCATGGCATAAACACAACTTCGCACAACTAACCAGCAAGTGCACTGGGTCGTCCAAGTAATAAACCTTACGCGAGTAAGGGTCGATCCCACGGAGATTGTTGGTATGAAGCAAGCTATGGTCACCTTGTAAATCTCAGTCAGGCAGATTCAAATGGTTATGGATGATATAAGACTAAAGCATAAAGATAAAGATAGAGATACTTATGTAATTCATTGGTGAGAACTTCAGATAAGCGAATGGAGATGCTTTGTCCCTTCCGTCTCTCTGCTTTCCTACTGTCTTCATTCAATCCTTCTTACTCCTTTCCATGGCAAGCTGTATGTTGGGCATCACCGTTGTCAATGGCTACAGTCCCGTCCTCTCAGTGGAAATGTTCAACGCACCCTGTCATGGCACGGCTATCCAGCTGTCGGTTCTCGATCATGTCGGAATAGAATCCAGTGATTCTTTTGCGTCTGTCACTAACGCCCCACAATCGCGAGTTTGAAGCTCGTCACAGTCATTCAATCATTGAATCCTACTCAGAATACCACAGACAAGGTTTAGACCTTCCGGATTCTCTTGAATGCAGTCATCAATTCTAGCTTATACCACGAAGATTCCGGTTAAAGAATCCAAGAGATATCTACCCAATCTAAGGTAGAACGGAGGTGATTGACGGTCACGCGTTCATAGGTGAGAATGAAGATGAGTGTCACGGATCATCACATTCATCAAGTTGAAGAACAAGTGATATCTTGGAATAAGAACAAGCCGAATTGAATAGAAGAACAATAGTAATTGCATTAATACTCGAGGTACAGCAGAGCTCCACACCTTAATCTATGGTGTGTAGAAACTCCACCGTTGAAAATACATAAGAACAAGGTCTAGGCATGGCCGAATGGCCAGCCTCCCAATGATCTAAGATAGCATAAAACTACTCAAAGATAGCTACCGAGATGAAAATACAATAGCAAAAAGTCCTATTTATAAAGAACTAGTAGCCTAGGGTTTACAAAGATGAGTAAATGACATAAAAATCCACTTCCGGGCCCACTTGGTGTGTGCTTGGGCTGAGCATTGAAGCATTTTCGTGTAGAGACTCTTCTTGGAGTTAAACACCAGCTTTTGTGCCAGTTTGGGCGTTTAACTCCCATTCTTGTGCCAGTTCTGGCGTTTAACACCGGGCAGTTTTGAGCTGATTTGGAACGCCGGTTTGAGCCATCAAATCTCGAGAAAAGTATGGACTATTATACATTGCTGGAAAGCCCAAGATGTCTACTTTCCAACGCCGTTGAGAGCACGCCAATTGGGCTTCTGTAGCTCCAGAAAATCCACTTCGAGTGCAGGGAGGTCAGAATCCAATAGCATCTGCAGTCCTTTTCAGTCTCTGAATCAGATTTTTGCTCAGGTCCCTCAATTTCAGCCAGAAAATACCTGAAATCACAGAAAAACACACAAACTCATAGTAAAGTCTAGAAAAGTGAATTTTAACTAAAAACTAATAAAAATATACTAAAAACTAACTAAATCCTACTAGAAACATACTAAAAACAATGCCAAAAAGCGTACAAATTATCCGCTCATTATATTTCAACCCAGTTTTTGGCCCAGAAACACAGATTAAAGTCAGAGAACATGCAGAGACTCAACATGCTTTTCATAACTCACTTTTCATAGTTTAGATGTAGTTTTTAGAGAGAGAGGCTCTCTCATCTCTCTTAGGATTTAGAAATTAGGATTTTTGAGAAATTAGGATTTATTTCAACTCTTCATCAGGTTCAATAATTTATGTTTCTCTTCCACTTTTATTTACTCTGATGCTTTCATTTGTATTTGATTTATGTTGCCTAATTGGCTTTGAATATTTTCCATGTTAGATTTGACTGCTTTGAATGAATGTTATTTGAGGTATTCCAGATATTTATGATTTTAATTTGCTAATTAGCTTGAACTTCTATAATCCCAATCTTTTTCTAGGAATTAACTAGGATTTGAAGATCAAACTAATTAGCCACTTGACCTTCCTTCGCACCAGCAGAGGTTAACTAAGTAGAATTAAGATTCAATTTTCATCATCATTGATAAGGATAACTAGGATAGGACTTCCAATCTCTCATACCTTGCCAAGAGTTTATTTTACAGTCATTTATTTATTTTATTTGTCATTTATCATACTTGTTCCTCATTCTCAAAACCCCCAATTTACAAAACTCATAACCAATAATAAGAACACACCTCCCTGCAATTCATTGAGAAGACGACCCAAGGTTTAAATACTTCAGTTATCAATTTATTTAGGGGTTTGTTACTTGTGACAACCAAAACGTTTGTAAGAAAGGACTTTTGTTGGTTTAGAAGCTATACTTGCAACGGAAATTTATTTTGAATTCTAGACCACGCAAAAGTTCTTCTCTTCAATCCTAGTGAGGAATACCTCATGGGACGTTCTCTTCACAAAAAGGAGTTCCCATTTGAAGAACCTAAGGAATCTGAGGCTCATCTAGAGACCATAGGGATTCCATTGAACCTACTTCTGCCATTCATGAGCTCTGATGAGTATTCCTCCTCTGAAGAGGATGAAGATATTACTGAAGAGCAAGTTGCTAAGTACCTTGGAGCAATCATGAAGCTGAATTTCAAGTTATTTGGTAATGAGACTTGGGTGGATGAACCCCCCCTTGCTCACCAATGAACTGAATGACTTGGTTAGGCAGACATTACCTAAAAAAAAATAGGATCCTGGTAAATTCTTAATTCCCTGTACCATAGGCACCATGACCTTTGAGACAGCTCTGTGTGACCTAGGGTCAGGCATAAACTTAATGCCACTCTCTGTAATGGAGAAATTGGGAATCGTTGAGGTACAGGCTGCCAAATTCTCATTAGAGATGGCAGACAAATCCATGAAAAAGGCTTATGGACAGGTAGAGGACGTGCTAGTAAAGGTCAAAGGCCTTTACATCCCTGCTGATTTCATAATCCTAGACACTGGGAAGGATGAGGATGAATCTATCATCCTTGGAAGACCCTTCCTAACCACAGCAAAAGCTGTGATTGATGTGGACAGAGGAGAATTGATCCTTCAATTGAATGAGGACTACCTTGTGTTTAAAACTCAAGGATCTCCCTCTGTAACCATGGAGAGGAAGCAAGAAAAGCTTCTCTCAATGCAGAGTCAAACAAAGCCCCCACAGTCAAACTCTAAATTTGGTATTGGGAGGCCACAACCAAACTCTAAGTTTGGTGTTGAACCCTCACATTCAAACTTTAAGTTTGGTGTTGGGAGGTCCCAATAATGCTCTGAATATCTGTGAGGCTCCATGAGAGCCCACTGTCAAGATATTGACATTAAAGAAGTGGTTGTTGGGAGGCAACCCAATTTTTATTTATCTCTGTTATTTCTTTTTTTTTAGGTTGATGATCATGTGGAGTGATGAGCGGATATTTTATACGCTTTTTGGGGGTAATTTCATATAGATTTTAGTATGTTTTAGTTAGTTTTTAGTATAATTTTATTAATTTTTAGGCAAAATTCATATTTCTGGACTTTACTATGAGTTTGTCCATTTTTCTATAATTTCAGGTATTTTCTGGCTGAAATTGAGGGAGCTGAGCAAAAATCTGATTTAGGCTGAAAAAGAACTGCTGATGCTGTTGGATTCTGACCACCCTGCACTCGGAATTGACTTTTTGGAGCTACAGGAGTCCAATTGGAGCTCACTCAATTAGGCTGAAAAGTAGACATCCAGGGCTTTCCAGCAATATATAATAGTCCATACTTCGTGCGAAGATAGACGACGTAAACTGGCGTTCAACGCCAGTTCCATGTTGCAGTCTAGCGTTCAGCGCCAGAAACAGGTTGCAAGTTGAAGTTCAACGCCAGAAACAGGTTACAACCTGGTGTTCAACTCCAGAAACAGCCCAGGCACGTGAGAAGCTTAAGTCTCAGCCTCAGCACACACCAAGTGGACCCCAGAAGTGGATTTCTACACCAATTATCTTAGTTTACTCATTTTCTGTAAACCTAGGTTATTAGTTTAGTCTTTAAACAACTTTTAGAGACTTGTTTTGGATCTCATGACATTCTTAGATCTGAATTTTATACTCTTTGACGGCATGAGTCTCTAAACACCATTGTTGTGGGTAAGGAGCTCTGCAGCGTCTCGATGAATTAATGCAATTATTTCTGTTTTTCCATTCAAACATGCGTGTTCCTATCTAAAATGTTCATTCGCGCTTAACTATGGAGAAGGTGGTGATCCGTGACACTCATCACCTTTCTCAATCCATGAACGTGTGTCTGACAACCACCTCCATTCTACATCAGATTGAATGAGTATCTCTTAGATTCCTTAATCAGAATCTTCGTGGTATAAGCTAGACTTGATGGCGGCATTCATGAGAATTCGGAAAGTCTAAACCTTGTCTGTGGTATTTCGAGTAGGATTCTGGGATTGGTTGACTGTGACGAGCTTCAAACTCGCGAGTGTTGGGCATGATGACAAACACAAAAGAATTAATAGATTCTATTCCGACATGATCGAGAACCAACAGATGATTAGCCGTGCTGTGACAGAGCATTTGGACCATTTTCACTGAGAGGATGGGAAGTAGCTATTGACAACGGTGACACCCTACATAGAGCTTGCCATGGAAGGAACTTTGCACTTTTGCATGAGAGGAATATTATGTTACAGGAATTCAGAAGACAAAGCATCTCCAAAACTCCAACATATTCTCCATTATTGCACAACAAGTAATTATTTCACGCTCTTTTATTTTCTAGTAATTCAAACTGATAATTATAATTGATCTCCTGACTAAGAATAATAATAACCATAGCTTGCTTCAAGCCAACAATCTCCGTGGAATCGACCCTTACTCACGTAAGGTATTACTTGGACGACCCAGTGCACTTGCTGGTTAGTTGTGCGGATTGCAAAAGTGTGATTGCAATTTCGTGCACCAAGTTTTTGGCGCCGTTGCCGGGGATTGTTCGAGTTTGAACAACTAAAGGTTTATTTTGTTGCTTAGATTAGGAATAATTTATTTTTGTTGCTATAGAGTCATCAAATCTGAGTCCTTTATTTTCTTTTCAAAAATTTTTTAAAAAAATATTATTTTTCTTTATCAATTTTTAATTTTTTTCGTGAGTTCAGTGTCTTGTTCTAAGTTTGGTGTCAATTGCATATCTTGTATTTTCCTTTAAATGTTCGAATTAGTGTTCTTTGTTCTTCCTTGATCTTCAAGTTGTTCTTGTTTATTTTTCTTGTTTGATCTGTAGTTTTTCTTGTTCTGTGTTTTTTCGTGTTTTCCTTGTGCTTTTTCAAAATATTAGTTTTCAAAAAATTTTATTTTTTATCTATAAATATAATACCTCTTTAAAACACATTAAATTTATAGCTCAGTTGGCTAGAGCGTTGGCTTATGCTCTTGGCAATTGGGTATCTTCTTTTAAAAAAAAAAGGTCTTTTTCAAAAATAATTTTTCTTGATTTAATCTTGTGCCAAACTTTAAGTTTGGTGTTTTCTTGTTAATCTTTTTATAATTTTCAAAAATTTTATTGAGGTTTTCTAAAAAAATTTTAAGTTTGGTGTTCTTTCTTTTGTTCTTGTTGTTCTTGTGAATCTTCAAAGTGTTCTTGAGTCTTCTTTGTGTTTTGATCTTAAAATTTTTAAGTTTGGTGTTCCTTGGTGTTTTCCCTCCAAAATTTTCGAAAACAATGATCATTAGATCTAAAAATTTTTAGTCTTGTGTCTTCTGTGTGTTTTTCTCTTTCATCATAAAATTCAAAATTCAAAAAAAAATAATCTTTTCTAACTATTTTTTAGCAATTATTTCGAATTTTTTTAGAAAAATTCAGATTTCAATTTCAAAATTTTTCAAATCTTATCCTTTTAAGTTTTTTTAAAAAAATATTATATCTTTTTCGAAAATTTCCTAACCATTTTCTCTCTCCTCACTTTTTTGAAAATCTTCATAAAATATTTTCAAATTTTTATTATTTTTTTAATTTTAATTTTCTTATTTTATCTTATTTTTATTTCGGTTTTTATTTTATTTTATTTTATTTCGAAAATCATTTTTTTATTTATTTATAAAATAAATCCACGTCATCTCCCTTTCTCCATCATGGACCTAAGTGGATATGAACAGTCCAGAAGGACTTTGGGGTCATATGCTAACCCCACTACTGATATGTATACCCTCCATTGGAGTTAGTAGTTTTGAGTTGAATCCTCAGCTCATTATCATGGTGCAGCAAAGTTGCCAGTATTCCGGTATTCCACAGAAAGAACCTACAGAGTTTTTGGCACAATTTTTACAAATTGCTGACACAGTACATGATAAGGAAGTAGATCAGGATGTCTACAGATTATTACTGTTTCCATTTGCTGTAAAAGATCAAGCTAAGAGGTGGTTAAATAACCAACTTAAGGACAGCATAAAGACATGGAAACAGCTGTCAGAGAAATTTCTGAATCACTATTTTCCTCCAAAATAGATGACACAGCTAAGGCTGAGCATCCAAGGCTTCAAACAAGGAGATGACGAATCTATTTATGATGCTTGGGAGAGATACAGAGAGATGCTAAGAAAATGCCCCTCTGAAATGTTTTCAGAGTGGGTGCAGTTAGACATCTTCTACTATGGGCTTACAGAAAGAGCTCAGATTTCTCTAGACCACTCAACTGATGGATCTATACACATGAAAAAGACAATAGAAGAAGCTCAAGAGCTCATTGATACAGTTGCCAGAAATCAGCATCTGTACCTAAGCAGTGAACCTTCCATGAAAGAAGAGGCTAAAACAGTAACTGCTGAACTGAGTCCTACAGAACAATTTACTGAATTCAATCAGCAACTGGATTTTCTAATAAAACAGCTAGTCGAATTCAAGGAAATACTACAAGAAACAAGAATGGCTAATATGAATATGGAAGTACAGTTGAAGCAAACAAAACAGCAGTTATCAAAACAAATAACAGAAGAGTGCCAAGCAGTTCAATTAAGAAGTGGGAAAACATTAAAAACCTCACTTCAAGATAGCAGGAAGCCAAGAAATGAGCAAACTAACTAAAATCCCTCTGAAGACAGTAAGAGCCCAGAGAGGAATAATTTTGGCGCTCAAACGCCATAGAATGGGTGGAAAGCTGGCGTTGAACGCCCAAACCATGCTTAGTCCTGGCGTTCAATGCCAGAAACAAGCAAGGATTTGGCGTTGAACACCCAAAGGGAGCACAGTTTTGGCATTCAGATGCCAGAAACAAGTAAGGAGTTGGCGTCTAACGCCACTCCAACTTCCACCCCTGGCATTCAAATGCCAGTGGGGGATCAGACACATACAAGTGCTGATAATAACCCATCTAAAAAGGCTCCTCAAACCACATCTGTAGGCAATAAACCTGCAGCAACTAAGGTTGAGGAATACAAAGCCAAAATGCCGTTTCCTCAGAAACTCCGCCAAGCGGAACAGGATAAGCAATTTGCCCGCTTTGCAGAGGCACTCGAGCAAATACCCTCTTATGCTAAGTTCATGAAAGAGATCTTAAGTCATAAGAAAGATTGGAGGGAAACTGAGAAAGTTTACCTCACTGAAGAATGCAGTGCAGTCATTCTGAAAAGCTTACCTGAGAAGCTTAAAGATCTGGGAAGCTTTATGATACCATGCACATTAGAAGGTACTTGTACCAAGCAAGCTCTATGTGATCTTGGGGCAAGTATCAACCTAATACCTGCATCTACTATCAAAAAGCTTGGGTTGACTGATTAGGTCAAACCAACCCAGATATGTCTCCAACTTGCTGATGGCTCCATTAAATACCCATCAGGCGTGATTGAAGATATGATTGTCAAGGTTGGGCCATTTGCCTTTCCTACTAACTTTGTGGTGCTGGAAATGGAGGAACACAAGAGTGCAACTCTCATTCTAGGAAGACCTTTCCTAGCAACTGGCTGAACCCTCATTGACGTCCAAAGAGGGGAAGTAACCCTTAGAGTCAATGAAGATGAGTTCAAGTTGAATGTTGTCAAAGCTATGCAACATCCAGACACTCCAAATGACTACATGAGCATTGATATTATTGACTCTCTGGTAAAAGAGATCAATATGACTGAGAGTCTCAAATCAGAGCTGGAGGATATCTTTAAAGATGTTCAGCCTGATCTGGAGGAATCAGAGAGAATAATAGAACCTCTGAAAATCCCTCAGGAAGAGGATAAACCTACTAAACCCGAGCTCAAACCATTACCACTATCCCTGAAATATGCATTTCTGGGAGAAGGTGATACCTTTCATGTAATTGCAATGACGCGATCGCGTGCCTGACGCGAACGCGTGGACTAGAATCTGCACAAATGACGCGAGCGCATGGACGACGCGGACGCGTCATATGCGCGATCTGCAATAATTCAGAAAATGTTGGTTACGATTTCTGGCCTATTTTTGACCCAATTTTTAGCCCAGAAAACACATATTAGAAGCTGTAGAATGGACAAATCAAGTGGTCCCCACCCATCAACTAAAGATCTGTTAATTAATTCGAATTTAAATTCAAATCTTATCTTTTAGGAAAAGATATTATTTTTAATTTTTTTATTTTAAACCTATTAGGATTAGTAATAAATAGAAACTCTGTACATTTAGACAGGGAGCAGATTGTTACGAGAACCCTTATTTTTTTTTTCTGAACCATGAGCAACTAATCCTTCATTGTTAAGGTTAGGAGCTCTGTCTATTTGTATGGATTGATTTTATTACTTTTTCTATTTTAATTTATGTTTTGGATTTATATTTAAGAATTGTTTTCGTTCTTTATCTTATGAATTTGGGTGGAATGGAAGTATGACCCTCTTTCTATTTGAGTTCTTGTATAACTTGGAAAAGCTCTATACTTGAACAACAGCTTGAAAATATATTCTCCTAATTTCTAATTATCTGGATTTAATGGGATACGTGACATATAATCCTTTTATTATTTGGGTAATTAGAGTTTTTGTGGCATGCAAACTGGAATTTGATCATGTACCCTTTAATTGGAATTAATTGACCAAGGAATTGGCAATTAATGAATTTTAGAGGAGACTAGGAAGGTCTAAGGAATTAGGGTCTAGTCACATATAGTTTGCCATAAATTAAATCCTACATAATTAAAATAGTTAGTAAGAAAAGTTAATCCGGAAAAATAGATAACTCTGAGGCCTTAACAGTTTTCTCCATATTTTATTCCCAACTTATTTATTTGTCTATCCTTTTTATATTTTGAGTTCGAATTTAAACCTTTTGAATATCTCAAAACCCTTTTCTGCTTGCCTAACTAAGCCTATCAAATACTATTGTTGCTTAATCCATCAATCCTCGTGGGATCGACCCTTACTCACGTAAGGTATTACTTGGTACGACCCGGTGCACTTGCCGGTTAGTAAGTGTGGGTTATAAAATACTGCACCATTCAACCACAAAGGCGGCTGAATCCAGCCATGAAGGAGGTGGTGCAAAAGGAGGTCACTAAATTTCTAGAGGCTGGGATTATTTATCCTATTTCTGATAGCCCCTGGGTAAGCCCTGTCCAAGTCGTCCCTAAGAAGGGTGGCATGACAGTGGTTCATAATGAAAAAAATGAATTGGTTCCTACAAGAACAGTTACAGGGTGGCGTATGTGTATTGATTATAGAAGGCTCAATACAGCCACCAGAAAGGATCATTTTCCTTTACCATTCATAGACCAGATGCTAGAAAGACTAGCAGGCCATGAATACTACTGCTTCCTGGATGGATATTCAGGTTATAATCAAATTGCAGTAGATCCCAGGATCAAGAGAAAACAGCATTCACATGTCCATCTGGAGTATTTGCATATAGAAGGATGCCATTTGGCCTGTGCAATGCACCTGCAACCTTTCAAAGGTGCATGCTGTCAATTTTCTCTGATATGGTGGAAAAATTTCTAGAAGTCTTCATGGATGACTTTTCAGTATTTGGAGACTCATTCAGCTCCTTTCTTGACCATCTAGCACTTGTTCTAAAGAGGTGCAAAAAGACTAACCTGGTTTTAAACTGGGAAAAATGTCACTTTATGGTGACTGAAGGAATTGTCCTTGGGCACAAAATTTCGAACAAGGGAATAGAGGTGGATCAAGCAAAAATAGAGGTAATTGAAAAATTACCACCACCTGCCAATGTTAAGGCAATCAGAAGCTTTATGGGGCATGTAGGATTTTATAGGAGGTTTATAAAGGATTTTTCAAAAATCGCCAAACCTCTAAGTAATCTGCTAGCTGCTGACATGCCATTTATCTTTGATAAGGAGTGTCTGCAGGCGTTTGAGACTCTGAAAGCTAAGCTGGTCACAGCACCAGTCATCTCTGCACCAGACTGGACATTACCTTTTGAACTGATGTGTGATGCCAGTGACCATTCCATTGGTGCAGTGTTGGGACAAAGGCATGACAAGCTTCTGCACGTCATTTACTATGCTAGTCGTGTTCTAAATGACGCATAGAAGAACTACACAACCACAGAAAAAGAGCTACTTGCAGTGGTTTATGCCATTGACAAGTTCAGATCCTATTTAGTAGGATCAAAAGTAATTGTGTACACTGACCATGCTGCTCTTAAATATCTACTCACAAAGCAGGATTCAAAACCCAAACTCATAAGATGGTTGTTGCTTCTGCAAGAGTTTGATATAGAAATAAGAGACAGAAAATGGACAGAGAATCAAGTAGCAGATCACCTGTCCCGAATAGAACCATTAGAAGGGGCGTCCCTCCCTCTTACTGAGATCTCTGAAAACTTTCCGGATGAGCAATTCTTTGCCATCCAGGAAGTGCCATGGTTTGCAGACATTGCAAACTACAAGGCAGTGAGATTCATACCCAAAGAGTACAGTAGGCAGCAATCAAAGAAGTTGATCACGGATGCAAAGTATTATCTTTGGGATGAACCATATCTCTTCAAGAGATGTGTAGACGGAGTAATCTGTAGATGTGTGCCTAAAGAAAAAGCACAAAAGATCCTCTGGCACTGCCATGGATCACAGTATGGAGGACATTTTGGAAGTGAGCAAACAGCCACAAGAGTCATCCAATGCGGCTTCTATTGGCCTACTCTCTATAAAGATTCCCGAGTGTTTGCACTTAATTGTGACAGTTGCCAAAGATCTGGTAATCTGCCTCACAGTTATGCCATGCCTTAACAAGGGATCTTGGAGATTGAGTTGTTTGATGTATGGGGTATTGACTTCATGGGGCCTTTCCCACCATCATACTCAAACACTTATATTCTGGTGGCAGTGGATTATGTATCCAAATGGGTGGAAGCTATTGCAACACCCACTAATGACACTAAGATAGTGCTAAAATTTCTCTAGAAACACATCTTCAGCAGATTTGGTACCCCTAGAGTATTAATCAGTGATGGGGGCACTCATTTCTGCACTAAACAGCTTTACTCTGCTTTGGTTCGATACGGAGTTAGCCACAGGGTGGCCACTCCATATCATCCACAGACAAATGGGCAAGCTAAAGTCTCTAATAGAGAACTTAAAAGAATCCTAGAACGGACTGTGATTAACCGTAAAAGGGATTGGGCAAGAAGCTTGGATGATGCTCTGTGGGCATACAGAACAGCATTCAAGACCCCTATAGGGACCTCTCCATACCAGCTTGTGTATGGAAAGGCATGTCACTTGCCAGTGGAACTGGAACATAAGGCCTACTGGGCAACCAGATTCCTAAACCTTGATGCAAAGTTAGCTGGAGAAAAATGATTGCTCCAGTTAAATGAGCTAGAGGAATTTAGACTCAATGCTTTCGAGAATGCAAAAATTTACAAAGAGAAAGCAAAAAGATGGCATGATAAGAAATTGTCATCCAGAGTCTTTGAGCCAGGGCAAAAAGTTCTGCTATTTAATTCTAGGCTCAGATTATTCCCCGAAAAATTGAAATCCCAGTGGAGAGGACCATATGTGATTACAAGTGTGTCACCATATGGATACGTAGAGCTCCAGGATAATGATTCTAACAAAAAGTTCATTGTTAATGGACAAAGAGTCAAAGCTATTTTGGGTGTTGAACGCCCAAAAGAAGCACCTATTGGGTGTTCAACGCCAGTAAGGATAGCCATCTGGGCGTTAAACGACAGAAAGGAGCATCTTCTGGGCGTTGAACGCCAGAAAGAAACACCTTCTGGGCGTTCAACGCCAGATTTACAGTGTCCTGGGCGTTCAGAAAAATGCCCAGTGACAAAGAATTTCCTGGCGTTCAACGCCAGAAAGAAGCAACAGCTGGGCGTTGAACGCACAGGAGAAGCTGCACATGGGTGTTAAACGCCCAAAACATGCAACGTTTGGGCGTTTAATGCCAGGATGGTGGGGAGGAGGTAAATTCGTTTTTTTCTTCACATTTTTTTAATTTTCTACATTTCAATTCATGATTTCTTGCATAAACATGTTACAAATTCTCATCCTTTAATTCCAAAAATTTTAATCCTAATTTCTAAAAACTTTTTTTCAAAAATATCAAATGTATCTTAATCTATAAACACAAATCTTTTTCCAATCCAATCCAACTCTTTTTCAAATTTCTTTCAAAACTCATCATATCTTTTGAATTTCGAAATTGCCTCTCCCTCTATTCCTCTCCTTTCCTTTCTTTTGCTTGAGGACAAGCAAACCTCTAAGTTTGGTGCGATTTGCCATGATCACTGAGCTAAAACTCATCAAGATCATGGCATCTAAGGGAACAAGAAGAGCAAGGATGTGACTTGAAGGAACTGAAGCGTCAGAAATTATCTCTTGAAGGATCAAGCACCCCACAGACTAGAGGAACACCCACTTCCCAAAATAAAGGTTGTTGAGTCCTAATCTTTGCCTTAACTCTGTGATAACTGTTCTTATTATGAATTTACCTTAGAAGTTATATATTAGTAGTAGTAATTAGTATCTCTATTTTGATTTTATCTCCAATTAAGCTATAATTTATTTTTCTCATCATCATCAAACATGAATAAAATAGTAGATTTTTAGAATAAAGAGGCAATTTTTTTTTGAGTTCTTAATAAGGAAAATTCTAATTATTTATATGTGGTGGCAATACTTTTTGTCTTCTGAATGAATGCCTGAACAGTGCATATATATATTGAATTTTATGAATGTTAAAATTGTTGGCTCCTGAAAGAATGATGAACAAGAGAAATGTTATTGATGATCTGAAAAATGAAATTGATTCTTGAAGCAAGAAAAAGCAGTGAAAAACAAGCTGGCGAAAGAAAAAAAATGAAAAGTCAGTAATTTGCGAAAAAAAAAGCAAAAGAGGTAGAAAAAGCCAATAGCCCTTTAAACCAAAAGGCAAGGGTGAAAAGGATCCAAGGCGTTGAGCATCAATGGATAGGAGGGCCCAAGGAAATAAATCCAGGCCTAAGCGGCTAAATCAAGCTATCCCTAACCATGTGCTTGTGGCATGTAGGTCCAAGTGGAAAGCTTGAGACTGAGTGGTTAAAGTCGTGATCCAAAGCAAAAGAGTGTGCTTAAGAACTCTGGACACCTCTAATTGGAGACTCTAGCAATGCTAAGTCACAATCTAAAAAGGTTCACCCAGTTATGTGTCTGTGGCATTTATGTATCCGGTGGTAATACTGGAAAATAAAGTGCTTAGGGCCACGACCAAGACTCATAAAGTAGCTATGTTCAAGAGTCAACATACTAAACTAGGAGAATCAATAATACTATCTGAATTCTGAGTTCCTATGGATGCCAATCATTCTGAATTTCAAAGGATAAAGTGAGATGCCAAAACTGTTTGGAAGCAAAAAGCTACTAGCCCCGCTCATGTAATTAGAATCTGAGCTTCACTTAAAACTCTGAGATATTATTGCTTCTTAATTTCTTTTTATCCTCTTTTATTTATCTAGTTGCTTGGGGACAAGCAACAGTTTAAGTTTGGTGTTGTGATGAGCGGATATTTTATACGCTTTTTGGGGGTAATTTCATATAGATTTTAGTATGTTTTAGTTAGTTTTTAGTATAATTTTATTACTTTTTAGGCAAAATTCATATTTCTGGACTTTACTATGAGTTTGTGTATTTTTTTGTAATTTCAGGTATTTTCTGGCTGAAATTGAGGGAGCTGAGTAAAAATCTGATTTAGGCTGAAAAAGGACTGCTGATGTTGTTGGATTCTGACCTCCCTGTACTCGGAATTGATTTTTTGAATCAACAAGAGTCCAATTGGCGCGCTCTCAATTGGGCTAGAAAGTAGACATCCAGAGCTTTCCAGAAATATATAATAGTCTATACTTTGCACAAAGATAGATGACGTAAATTGGCGTTCAACGCCAGTTCCATGTTGTAGTCTGGCGTTCAGCGCCAGAAACAGGTTGCAAGTTGGAGTTCAACGCCAGAAACAGGTTACAACCTGGCGTTCAACTCCAGAAACAGCCCAGGCACGTGAGAAGCTTAAGTGTCAGCCCCAGCACATACCAAGTGGGCCCCAGAAGTGGATTTCTGCACCAGTTATCTTAGTTTACTCATTTTCTGTAAACCTAGGTTATTAGTTTAGTATTTAAACAACTTTTAGAGACTTATTTTGTACCTGATGACATTTTTAGATCTGAAATTTGTTCCTTTTGGCAGCATGAGTCTCTAAACTCCATTGTTGGGGGTGAGGAGCTCTGCAGCGTCTCAATGAATTAATGCAATTATTTCTGTTTTTTCATTCAAACATGCGTGTTCCTATCTAAGATGTTCATTCGCGCTTAACTATGGAGAAGGTGGTGATCCGTGACACTCATCACCTTCCTCAATCCATGAACGTGTGTCTGACAACCACCTCCGTTCTACATCAGATTGAATGAGTATCTCTTAGATTCCTTAATTAGAATCTTCGTGGTATAAGCTAGAATTGATGGCGGTATTCATGAGAATCTAGAAAGTCTAAACCTTGTCTGTGGTATTCCGAGTAGGATTCTGGGATTGGATGACTGTGACGAGCTTCAAACTCGCGAGTGTTGGGCGTGATGACAAATGCAAAAGAATCAATGGATTCTATTCCGACATGATCGAGAACCAACAGCTGATTAGCCATGCTGTGACAGAGCATTTGGACCATTTTCATTGAGAGGATGGGAAGTAGCCATTGACAACGGTGACACCCTACATAGAGCTTGCCATGGAAGGAACTTTGCAATTTTGCATGAGAGGAATATTAAGTTACAGGAATTCAGAAGACAAAGCATCTCCAAAACTCCAACATATTCTCCATTATTGCACAACAAGTAATTATTTCACGCTCTTTTATTTTCTAGTAATTCAAACTGATAATTATAATTGATCTCTTGACTAAGAATAATAAAATAACCATAGCTTGCTTTAAGCCAACAATCTCCGTGGGATCGACCCTTACTCACGTAAGGTATTACTTGGACGACCCAATGCACTTGCTGGTTAGTTGTGCGGAATGCAAAAGTGTGATTGCTATTTCGTGCACCATGGAGTCACAAAAACAACTGTAAAAATTATAGAAAAATCAAAAACAGCATTAAAAACAGCACACCCTAGAGGAGAAACTTACTGGCGTTTAAACGGCAGTAAGGGTAGTAGAATGGGCGTTTAACGCCCAGACTGGCACCATTCTGGGCGTTAAACGCCAGAAAGAAGCACCAGACTAGCGTTAAATGCCAAAAAGAAGTACCAGACTGGCGTTAAACGCCAGAAAGAAGCAACAAACTGGCGTTAAACACCAGAAATAGGTTGCAGCTTGGCGTTTAACGCCAGGAAAGGAATAAAAGTTGGCGTTTAACGCCAAAAACAAGCAGCAGTCTGGCGTTAAACACCAGAATTACACACTAAGGGCGTTTACACGCCTAATTAGAGTAGGGATGAGAAATCCTTGACCCCTCAGGATCTGTGGACCCCACAGGATCCCCACCTACCCCACATCTCTCTCTTCCCCTCACACATCTCTATAAAACTCTACCCAAAACACCACTCACCTATCAAATCCTATTCTCTTCACCAATCACCTCCATTCCTCTTTCCCAAAAACCCCACCTACCTCACTTTCAAATTCAAATACTTTTCCCTCCTAAACCCACCCAAGTCCATTCGGCCACTCTCCCTCTCTTCCCCTATAAATACACCTCTTCACTCCTTCATTTTCACACATCTTATACACTTTTCCCCTACTTGGCCAAACTACATAACCCCCTCCATCTCCTCAATCTCTTCTTCTTCTCCATCCTTATTTCTTCCTTTTCTTGAGGACGAGCAAACAATTTAAGTTTGGTGTGGTAAAAGCGTTGCTTTTTGTTTTTCCATAACCATTTATGGCACCTAAGGCCGGAGAAACCTCTAGAAAGAGAAAAGGGAAGGCAAAAGCTTCCACCTCCGAGTCATGGGATATGGAGAGATTCATCTCAAAGGTCCATCAAGACCACTTCTATGAAGTTGTGGCCAAGAAGAAAGTGATCCCTGAGGTTCCTTTCATGCTCAAGAAGAATGAGTATCCGGAGATCCATCATGAACTCCGAAGAAGAGGTTGGGAAGTTTTTACCAACCCCATTTAGCAAGTCAGAATCTTAATGGTTCAAGAGTTCTATGCCTATGCATGGATCACTAGGAACCATGATCAAAGTATGAACCCGAATCCAAAGAATTGGCTTACAATGGTTCGGGGGAAATACTTAGATTTTAGTCTGGAAAATGTAAGATTGGCGTTCCACTTGCCAATGATGCAAGAAAATGCACGCCCCTACACTAGAAGGGTCAACTTTGATCAAAGGTTGGACCAAGTCCTCATGGACATATGTGTGGAAGGAGCTCAATGAAAAAGAGACTCAAGAGGCAAGCTGGTTCAATTGAGAAGACCGGACCTTAAGCCCGTGGCTAAAGGATGGTTGGAGTTCATCCAATGCTCCATCATTCCCACTAGTAACCGATCTAAAGTAACTGTGGATCGGGCCATTATGATCCATAGTATCATGATTGGGACGGAAGTAGAAGTTCATGAGATCATACCTCTAGAACTCTACAAGGTGGCTGACAAGTCATCCACCTTGGCAAGGTTAGCCTTTCCTCATCTCATTTGTCACCTATGCAATTTGGCTGGGATAGATATAGAAGGAGACATCCTCATTGAAGAGGACAAGCCCATCACTAAGAAAAGGATGGAGCAAATAAGGGAGCTCACTCATGGACCTCAACAAGAGCACGAGGAATTACCTCATCAAGAAATCTCTAAGATTCCTCAAGGGATGCATTTTCCTCCACACAACTATTGAGTGTGCTTAAGAACTCTGGACACCTCTAATTGGGGACTTTAGCAAAGCTAAGTCACAATCTGAAAAGGTTCACCCAGTTATGTGTCTGTGGCATTTATGTATCTGGTGGTAATACTGGAAAACAAAGTGTTTAGGGTCACGGCCAAGACTCATAAAGTAGCTGTGTTCAAGAATCAACATACTAAATTAGGAAAATCAATAACACTATCTAAAATTCTGAGTTCCTATAGATGCCAATCGTTTTGAATTTCAAAGGATAAAGTGAGATGCCAAAACTGTTCAGAAGCAAAAAGCTTCTAGCCCCGCTCATCTAATTGGGACTAAGTTTCATTGATATTGTGGGATTCATTGTATATTCTCTTCTTTTTATCCTATTTTGTTTTCAGTTGCTTGGGGACAAGCAACAATTTAAGTTTCGTGTTGTGATGAGCGGATAATTTATACGCTTTTTGGCATTATTTTTAGATAGTTTATAGTAGGATCTAGTGACTTTTTAGTATATTTTTATTAGTTTTTAAGCAAAATTCACATTTCTGGACTTTACTATGAATTTTTGTGTTTTTCTGTGATTTCAGGTATTTTCTGGCTGAAATTGAGGGACCTGAGCAAAAATCTGATTCAGAGGCTGGAAAAGGACTGCTGATGTTGTTGGATTCTGACCTCCCTGCACTCGAAATGGATTTTTTGGAGCTACAGAAGTCCAAATGACGCGCTTTTAATTGCGTTGGAAAGTACACATCCAGGGTTTTCCAGAAATATATAATAGTCCATACTTTGCTCGAGTTTAAACGATGCAAACTGGCCTTCAACACCAGCTTTCTGCCCTATTCTGGCGTTAAACGCTAGAAACAAGTTGCAAACCAGAGTCAAACGCCAGAAACAAGTTACAAACTGGAGTTTAACTCCAAAAAAAGTCTCTACACATGAAAGCTTCAATGCTCAGTCCAAGCACACACCAAGTGGGCCCGAAAGTGGATTTCTGCATCGTTTACTCATTTCTGTAATCCTAGTAACTAGTTTTAGTATAAATAGGACTTTTTACTATTGTACTCACATCTTTTTATCATCTTTTGATCTCTTGATCACGTTTCTATGCCTGGACATTCATCACTTATGTATTTTCAACGGTGGAGTTTCTACACACCATAGATTAAGGTGTGGAGCTCTGCTGTTCCTCGAGTATTAATGCAAAGTACTATTGTTCTTTTATTTAATTCATGCTTATTCTTATTCTAAGATATCCATTCGCACACAAGAACATGATGAATGTGATGATTATGTGACACTCATCACCATTCTCACTTATGAACGCGTGATTGACAATCACTTTCGTTCTACATGAAAACAAGCTTGAAGGTATATCTCTTGGGTTTCTAATCAACGATTCGCATTAAATCCCCTCTGACGATGGGGCATCTGAATCCGAGATTAGAATCTTGGTGGTATAAGCTATAATCAATTAGAAGCATTCCTGAGATCCGGAAAGTCTAAACCTTATCTGTGGTATTCCGAGTAGGATATGGGATGAGATGACTTTGACGAGCTTTAAACTCGCGACTTTAGGGCGTGATGACAGATGCAAAAGGATAGTAAATCCTATTCCTACACGATCTAGAACCAACAGCTGATTAGCCATACAATATCTGTGCATGGTATTTTTCATCTGAGACGAGAAATCTGATAGTTGATTAGCCGTACAGAAACCGTAGAGGACCATTTTCACTGAGAGGATGGGAAGTAGCCATTGACAACGGTGACACCCAGCATATACAGCTTGCCATAGAAAGGAGTATGAAGGATTGGATGAAGGCAGTAGGAAATTAGAGATTCAGAAGGGACAATTCATCTCCATACGCTTATCTGAAATTCCCACCAATGAATTACATAAGTATCTCTATCTTTATTTTATGTTTATTTATATTTTAATTATCAAAACTCTATAACCATTTGAATCCGCCTGATTGAGATTTACAAGGTGACCATAGCTTGCTTCAAGCCGACAATCTCCGTGGGATCAACCCTTACTCACGTAAGGTTTATTACTTGGACGACCCAGTGCACTTGCTGGTTAGTTGTGTGAAGTTGTGAAAAGGAGTTCAGATTACAATTGTGCGTACCAAGTTGTTAGCGCCACTGAGATCACAATTTCGTGCACCAATTACCCCTTGCCATTCATTGATCAGATGCTTGATCGCATGTCAAGTAAATCTCATTACTGCTTTCTAGATGGTTATACAGGTTATTTTCAAATCCATATAGCTCTGAAGATCGGGAAAAGACTACTTTTACATGTCCTTTTGGGACTTATGCTTATAAGAGAATGCCGTTTGGCTTATGCAATGCACCAGCTACTTTCCAAAGGTGTATGATGAGTCTTTTCTCTGATCTCATTGAGACCTGTATGGAAGTTTTTATGGATGACTTTAGGGTATATGGTGATTTATTTAGCCTTTACTTGGATAGTTTATCTAGAGTATTAGACAGGTGTGTTAGTTCAAACCTTGTTTTAAAATTTGAAAAGTGTCATCTTAAGGTAAAACAAGGAATTATTCTAGGACATGTTGTTTCTGATACTGGTATCTCTGTGGATCCAGCAAAAGTGGATGTTATTTCTAGTTTACCTTACCCCTCCTCTATGAGGGAAGTTCATTCGTTCCTTGGCCATGCAGGTTTTTACAGGAGATTCATTAAGGACTTCAGTAAGGTAGCATTACCTTTATTCAGACTACTGCAGAAAGATATTGAGTTCAAGTTCAGTGAGGATTGCAAACAAGCGTTTGATAAGCTGAAGACCGCCCTGACTCAAGCTCTAATTGTGAGAAGACCAGACTGGAGTCAACCATTTGAAATCATGTGTGATGCCTCCAATCATGTATTAGGAGCAGCACTAGCTCAGTATGAAGGTAACGATCCTTTTGTAATTGCTCAATTTAATTACACTACTATTGAAAAAGAGCTTCTAGCTATTGTTTTTGCTACGGATAAATTCCGAGCCTATTTACTTGGTACTAAGGTAGTAGTGTACTCAGACCATGCAGCTCTAAAATATTTATTAGCTAAAAAGGAGTCTAAACCAAGGCTAATACGTTGGATGCTGCTGCTGCAAGAATTTGATTTAGAAATTAAGGATAGGAGTGGTAACCAGAATTTGGTGGCAGACCACTTGAGTCACCTTGAGCACATTAAGGATGACTCCACTCCTATCAATGATACTTTCCCATTTGATAGCTTACAGGTAGTATCTGAAGTAGTTCCTTGGTATGCACCTATAGCTAATTATCTAGTTAGCCACACTTTTCCTCCAGATTTTACTAAGCATTAGAGAGACAAACTGAAAAGCGAGTCCAAATATTATATATGGGATGATCCATATCTATGGAGGTGTGGTGCTGACCAGGTAATTAGACGGTGTGTGCCTCAATCAGAATTCCAGTCCATTTTAGCGGCCTGCCACTCATCTGAGAGTGGAGGACATTTTGACCCTCAAAGAACAACTAGAAAAGTTTTAGACTGTGGATTCTAGTGGCCTACTCTTTTTAAAGATGCTGCTGACTTTTGTAAATCTTGTTCCCCTTGCCAAAGGTTTGGTAATATATCCAAGAGGGATGAAATGCCTCAACAGATTATACTTTTCTGTGAAATTTTTTATGTTTGGGCCATTGACTTCATGGGTCCATTTCCAAATTCTAATTGTCACCTTTATATATTGTTAGCTATAGATTATCTTTCTAAATGGATGGAAGCAATTCCTACCCACACTGATGATGCTAACACTGTTGTTTCCTTTGTTAGAAACCATATTATTTGTCGCTTTGGATCACCACGAGCAATCGTGAGCGATCAAGGCACTCACTTTTGTAACAGGAGACTAACAGGATTACTGAGGAAGCATGGGATAGTCCATAAAGTATCAACAGCCTACCACCCCCAGACTAATGGGCAAGTCGAGGTGTCTAACAGAGAGATAAAGCGCATATTGCAGAAGATAGTCAAGCCTCATAGAAAAGATTGGAGCACCAGGCTCCAAGATGCACTTTGGGCATAACGGACAGCATACAAGACACCAATCGGGATGAGTACTTTCCGCTTAGTTTATGGAAAGGCCTGTCACCTCCTAGTTGAGATAGAACACAAAGCCTTCTGGGCGGTAAAGGAATGCAACATAGAATTTGAGAAAGCCGGAGCTGAAAAGAAGTTACAACTGCAAGAATTAGAGACCCTTCGTCTAGAAGCTTATGAAAACTCCAGGCTGTACAAAGAGAAGGTAAAGGCTGTGCATGACAAGAACATCAAGAGGAGAGAGTTCCAACCTGGGGACTTAGTCCTACTTTACAACTCCAGAATGAGACTCATGCCAGGCAAGCTGAGATCCAGATGGGACGGTCCCTATCGAGTAGAGAAGGCGGAGCCATACGGAGTCTTTCACTTGAGCCATCTTTCAAGCTCTGAACCTATCAAGGTCAATGGATATCGCTTGAAGTTATATCATGGCGAGAAGATTCCGAAAAACAAGGAGCTAGAGATCTTCCTCTTGGAGGATCTACCCACAGCAGAAGACTAAGCTAGTGGAGCGTCCAATTTAAGGACGTTAAAGCTAAGTGCTGGGTGGGAGACAACCCACCATGGTGTGATCATTCTTTTCCCTCTCCTTAGTTTCCCCTTTCAATAACTCTTCTTAATATTAGTACATATAGTTTGCATCTGCATTTGCATATTGCATAAAATAAATTGCACGCGACACAACAGCGTCGCCGACGCGTCCGCGTCATATGTGCCTCAAGGAAGAAAAGAGATTTTACAGAGAGTCACGCGACAGTGTGGCTGGAGGCGTGCCTTTTGCACAAACTCGCCCACGCGACCGCGTCACTAACGCATTCGCATCGTTTGCAAAATAGCCTCCCCACGCGTCCGCGTCACTCACGCGAACGCGTGGCCTTGTAAAATTGACGTAAATGGGTGTATGCCAGTAAGTTGTGATGGAGCAGGGCTGGAACCGTGCTAATAGCACAAGCCCTGGCACACGAACGCGTGTACCACGCATCTGCGTCGTTTTCAAAATATGGCCATTCACGCGATCGCGTCATCCACACGAACGCATCACCATAAAATTTGGCAAAATGAGTTTCAAACAGAGAGTTGCGCGAACGCGAGGTTGCTCTCGCGCCAATAGCACAAATCAACTCACGCGACCGCGTGACCCACGCGTTCGCATCACTTGAAAACACGACACACCATGCGACCACGTCACTCACGCGTCCGCGTCTGCGGCGCACAACTTATCCAGATCAGCCAAATATCTTATCTTTTCCTCCCCAAATCCTAATTTTTCTTATCCCTTCTTATTTTTTTCTTCTCCCTTCTTCCTCCTTCCTTCATTCTCACTTTCTACTTCCTCTTTTTCACCACCATTATCAAGGATTTTCTTTTCTTCTTCCTTCTTTACTTTTCTATTCTTATTCTTATTTTTTATGTTTTCTTCTTCTTTTTCTTTTTACTTTCATTATCTATGTTTTCTTTTTCCTTTTTCTTTTTAAACCCTTTTTATTGGTGTTGGAAATTTATTTGGGTCTTTATTTTCTATATTTTGCTTGTGGATTACTAAGAAATTATTTGACAATCATATATTACTTTTTATAAGGTTGCTTGCATGTTCAATTTAATACTTTCAATACCTTATTTACCATGTGACAAACCCCATTTTGAGGGTTTGTCTTGTGCTAATTTCAAAGGGTTTATCAATGGTTTCACACATTTTCTGCATGAAGTATAAGGATTTGCATTCTTTTCCTAGTTTTGCCTCATAAAGGAAAACATGCTTATTTCGCACCAAAATAGATACATTTCTAATCTCTCCTTGATGCCATTCGATGCCGTGACTCGTGTGCTAAGTGGTTTCAGGACATAGACTGGGAATGAACAGGAAAAGATAAGGAAGAAGGGTGCAAAGAAAGGAAGCATGAGAATTGAAGCTTTGGAATTTCCGTATGGGCGCGCGCGCACCTGGCGCGTCTGCGCGGATGAGAGCAATGCGAAGCCGAAGCCACAAGCCAAACCACGAGCCGATTAGAGTAGCGGCTAAGCCAAGATCCTCATGGACGCGTACGCGTACACTCCGCTTCCGCGCACTCCAGAACCGCATCCAGGGCGCGCACGCGTACCTTGCGCGTGCGCGCCGATGTTCGAAAAAAGATTTTTTTAAAGTCACGTGACTTAGGCGTGGAGTTGGTTAGAGATCCCAACTTTTGAGGAGTGCTTTGGCGGGAAAAGACTTAAGAGGACCAAGGGGGCAAAGGTTGAGGGGACCTAGTTCATTTTTTAGTTTGGGAGATTTTTTGGGAGTTAGTTACATTGTTAGAGAGAGAAACTCCAACTTCTCTCTAGGATTCATCAACCTCTCTCAAGTTCTCACTAGGGTTCTTCTTCATCAAAATTCTGGATTTTTACTCATTTCTTGGTGAGATCCATTGCAACTTTCATTTCACTTTGTTCATGTAATAGGTTTTCTCTTCAAATTTCAAGTGTAGTTGTAATTGTTGACATTCCTTGGGTCTAGGATTCAACTCTATGAATTTTGGATTTCATTAAATGTTTGAGGTTTTAATCATCATTGTTGTTCTTTGATGCTTGTTGCTAATTCCTTGTGTTGCAATATTTTCTTAATCCTACTTTTCTTTTCATTTCACTATGACTTTCCTTTTTGCTCATCACATGTTTGATAAAATGTCAATACTAGCTATGGAGTAGAACTTTTATACTTGGCATAGGGTTTGGTCATTGGAATGAATTGAATAGTTATATCAAGGGTTGATTCGAAGTTAGAGTTTGCCAATTGCCTTGAAGTGCACTAAAACTAGATTCCCATAAGGCATTATTCATGGGCATTTAGGTCTCTATTTCACTTGCATTGGTAGATGAGTTGTGTTGCTTGTTTTCTTTCTACTATTACTGTGCACTGTAATCATTCATAGTGGATTATGAGCTACTACATTGCTTTCAAAATCTTGCAATCATACACTACAACAGGATGCACACCAAGTGTTCGATGAAAGGCATACTTGAATTTTGAGCCCACTTTGCCTAACTTGCCTCTCATTTTATCACTTTTAGGCACATCCCCATTTTCCTCACTTGCTTTCTATTTGTGGTTCTTAAGGGTATATGCTCCTCATGCTCCCTACTTGCATGCTTAAATCACCCTTACACCATATGAATATGTTTGCCTTGCTCTCCTCATGTTATCATAGTTACATGTTGCAGCTGTCATGTGACAATGATATCTACATTCTATGGCATACCTTTTCTTTACATACTTGCGTTATTTCCGCTTCTTTGGGTCTAATGTTTTCCCGTTCTCTGTTTTCATAGGATGGTCATCAAGAAGAACAAAGGAAAAGCGCCCAAGAAGCCAACGTCCGATAAAGCGCACCACAACCTAGGGGCCAAGCCACTCTTACGCAAGACTAAGGGTCCCATTGATACTCTTGAGAAGGACAATCCTCCTAAGGATCCGAACAAGTTTCCCAACCGCTACTGCGAATTGGTTTACGCAAGAATGATCGAAAGGAACTATCATCCGGAACCCCTCCTAGTCCTACCGGCTCACCTCCGTCCTCTTGTAATGCCACGCATTGACCGGAGACAATGGAAGTTCCTCTTGCGGCAACCAAAGGAGGCAAACCTCTCATGGGTGGTGGAGTTCTACTCCAACTACCACTCCCCCCTTCTCAAATCAATTTTTGTGCGCCGAAAGCAAGTGTCGGTCACGGAGGAAACCATCCAAGAAGTCCTTGGACTTGAACCATTAATGGATGATTATGACGCCTACGAAGAAGCCTTGGCCACATGCGACGACCGCACATTTGATTGGACCGCAATCCTCGGCGTCATTGCTCTACCCGACGCATATTGGATTCGGGGAACCATCAAGCAAAGACCCAAGGGTTTAGATGTCCGCCACCTCACTCAAGAAGCCACAGCATGGGCACAAATTCTAGCTCATTATGTGCTCCTAAGTACACATGGGTCATCCATCACCGCCGAGTTGGCCTTATTGATTTGGTGCATCTTAACCGAGAAGCCGGTCAACATTTCGCATGTCATCCGCCAGTCCATGGGGCGCATTCATGCCAAAGGCAATCTCCCATTCCCCGCTTTGGTGACCGATTTGGTTGCAAAAGCGGGCGTCAAACCGAGAGGTTAAGGATAGAAGAACCTCAATTCCGGTCGACGGCGATACCATCCCGACCAAGAGATGCCTCAAGCCTCCGGAAGCCACCAAGGATTTTGGACCACTCCCACCGACTCGCCACACTACCTCCTCATCTAATTCTCAGAAATCGACCGCCCAGCGCCTTGAGGACCTTCACAAGAAATTGGACCGTTATGAGCGGCGTAACCAACGCCGCTATGATCATGTGAAGAAACTCCTAAGCGTAGTCATCCCACCTATGGAGGAACCCAATATCTCCACATCCACCGCAACTTCAAGCGGCGAGAGCTTTGAGAGCGGAGATGGGGACCGCTCGGAGTTCGACCAACCACTACGCCTAACCGATAGCACGGAGGACCGTGCTAAGTTTTAAGTGTGGGGAGGTCGGCCAACCGATCTCCATAGGTAACATCTGAATAAGTTGAATACATTAGGATAGGTTGCATGAGTAGGTTTTAGTTGACACCATCTGCATGATAAATTTACTTGGTTGGAACAATGAATTCTTTCTTAAAGAAACCAACACTTTGGGGACAATTATGGGGCACTGCAGAATTTTTAGATGCTTTAATGCCATAATTGCATGAAGGATTGTATTTTGGAACATGGTTTGAGCTAAAGAACACAAGCAAGTGAGTTTTGAGCTTAAAGGTGTGGTTACATCTTGTAACCACTCAGTTTCCTTCTTGTGTGCACTATTCTCCTCCATGATTGTAATCTTTGCTTTGTTTCATTCTTTATGTCCATTATTTTGTGTAAGCATGCATTTATGTGATTGAGGCCATCGTTTCATTAGCCACTTACCCAAATAGCCTACCTTTTGTCTTCCATTGTTAACCAATTTTGAGCCTACGACTAACCCACTTGTTCTTTAATTTAGCACATTACAAGCCTTAAAGCGGAAAACAATGAAAGTCCTTGATTTGGATCTTTGATCGGCTTAGGCTAGTATATGTGAGTATCATTCAAGTGTGGGAACTTTGGGACAGTGGGTGGATAAAAGGGTAGTTTTGCTTTGTTACTGAAAATATTAATGAATTGGGCACATGCTCCTGTCTTGATTAAATGTATAGACCCCATGCGTTGATGTTCTTGTGCATAAGAAAAAGAAAGAAACGGAAAAAAAAATATATGACAAAATAATATGAAAAAAAAAAAGAAAGAAGAAAAAAAAAAGAAGAGAATGAAGAAAAAAAAAGAGAGTAAGGAAAAGAAAAGCAATAAAGGGGACAAAAATGCCCCAAAGCAAAGCAATAAAAAGGGGGTCAATGCATAAATGTTGGTAAATGAATAGGAAAGACATGAGTATGTGAAAAAGTGAGGAATGGGTAGTTAGGTTGACACTTGATTGTATAGGTCATTATGTAGGTTAGGTGGGAAGGTTTAAGTTCATCAAAGATCCAAGTTTTAAGCCCACTAGCCATATATGATCCTACCTTGACCCTAACCCCATTACAACCTAAGGAGAAGACCTCATGATAGATGTATGCATGCATGAAATACATGTTGATTGTTAGAAGAAGAACAAACCTTAGAAAGCATGATTAGGGGAGAATTGAGAGAGTTAACCCTAAACACTTGAGCGACTAGATTGCAAATACTTCCGGTGAGGGTTCGAAGCTCAATCCTTTGATTCCCGGCTCCTGCGAGCATTCCTCATGCAAGGTTGCATAAACTGCATTTTAATGCTTAGAATTTGACAAGATCCATGCATTGGCCGCCATTGTACCCCATGAGCTTACACATGTCATAAGAAAGCTGATTTGTTCCCAACCAAGTAGATAACGGCATTAGCATAGTTGCTTGCATATAAGTAGGTTGCATCTCATAAGTCCTATTCGTTTGTCACCCCAATCTTCTATGTTCCTTTGCATTCTCCTAAGCATGAGGACATGCTAGAATCTAAGTGTGGGGAGGTTGACAAACCCCATTTTGAGGGTTTGTCTTGTGCTAATTTCAAAGGGTTTATCAATGGTTTCACACATTTTCTGCATGAAGTATAAGGATTTGCATTCTTTTCCTAGTTTTGCCTCATAAAGGAAAACATGCTTATTTCGCACCAAAATAGATACATTTCTAATCTCTCCTTGATGCCATTCGATGCCGTGACTCGTGTGCTAAGTGGTTTCAGGACATAGACTGGGAATGAACAGGAAAAGATAAGGAAGAAGGGTGCAAAGAAAGGAAGCATGAGAATTGAAGCTTTGGAATTTCCGTATGGGCGCGCGAGCGCACCTGGCGCGTCCGCGCGGATGAGAGCAATGCGAAGCCGAAGCCACAAGCCAAACCACGAGCCGATTAGAGTAGCGGCTAAGCCAAGATCCTCATGGACGCGTACGCGTACACTCCGCTTCCGCGCACTCCAGAACCGCATCCAGGGCGCGCACGCGTACCTTGCGCGTGCGCGCCGATGTTCGAAAAAAGATTTTTTTAAAGTCACGTGACTTAGGCGTGGAGTTGGTTAGAGATCCCAACTTTTGAGGAGTGCTTTGGCGGGAAAAGACTTAAGAGGACCAAGGGGGCAAAGGTTGAGGGGACCTAGTTCATTTTTTAGTTTTGGGAGATTTTTTGGGAGTTAGTTACATTGTTAGAGAGAGAAACTCCAACTTCTCTCTAGGATTCATCAACCTCTCTCAAGTTCTCACTAGGGTTCTTCTTCATCAAAATTCTGGATTTTTACTCATTTCTTGGTGAGATCCATTGCAACTTTCATTTCACTTTGTTCATGTAATAGGTTTTCTCTTCAAATTTCAAGTGTAGTTGTAATTGTTGACATTCCTTGGGTCTAGGATTCAACTCTATGAATTTTGGATTTCATTAAATGTTTGAGGTTTTAATCATCATTGTTGTTCTTTGATGCTTGTTGCTAATTCCTTGTGTTGCAATATTTTCTTAATCCTACTTTTCTTTTCATTTCACTATGACTTTCCTTTTTGCTCATCACATGTTTGATAAAATGTCAATACTAGCTATGGAGTAGAACTTTTATACTTGGCATAGGGTTTGGTCATTGGAATGAATTGAATAGTTATATCAAGGGTTGATTCGAAGTTAGAGTTTGCCAATTGCCTTGAAGTGCACTAAAACTAGATTCCCATAAGGCATTATTCATGGGCATTTAGGTCTCTATTTCACTTGCATTGGTAGATGAGTTGTGTTGCTTGTTTTCTTTCTACTATTACTGTGCACTGTAATCATTCATAGTGGATTATGAGCTACTACATTGCTTTCAAAATCTTGCAATCATACACTACAACAGGATGCACACCAAGTGTTCGATGAAAGGCATACTTGAATTTTGAGCCCACTTTGCCTAACTTGCCTCTCATTTTATCACTTTTAGGCACATCCCATTTTCCTCACTTGCTTTCTATTTGTGGTTCTTAAGGGTATATGCTCCTCATGCTCCCTACTTGCATGCTTAAATCACCCTTACACCATATGAATATGTTTGCCTTGCTCTCCTCATGTTATCATAGTTACATGTTGCAGCTGTCATGTGACAATGATATCTACATTCTATGGCATACCTTTTCTTTACATACTTGCGTTATTTCCGCTTCTTTGGGTCTAATGTTTTCCCGTTCTCTGTTTTCATAGGATGGTCATCAAGAAGAACAAAGGAAAAGCGCCCAAGAAGCCAACGTCCGATAAAGCGCACCACAACCTAGGGGCCAAGCCACTCTTACGCAAGACTAAGGGTCCCATTGATACTCTTGAGAAGGACAATCCTCCTAAGGATCCGAACAAGTTTCCCAACCGCTACTGCGAATTGGTTTACGCAAGAATGATCGAAAGGAACTATCATCCGGAACCCCTCCTAGTCCTACCGGCTCACCTCCGTCCTCTTGTAATGCCACGCATTGACCGGAGACAATGGAAGTTCCTCTTGCGGCAACCAAAGGAGGCAAACCTCTCATGGGTGGTGGAGTTCTACTCCAACTACCACTCCCCCCTTCTCAAATCAATTTTTGTGCGCCGAAAGCAAGTGTCGGTCACGGAGGAAACCATCCAAGAAGTCCTTGGACTTGAACCATTAATGGATGATTATGACGCCTACGAAGAAGCCTTGGCCACATGCGACGACCGCACATTTGATTGGACCGCAATCCTCGGCGTCATTGCTCTACCCGACGCATATTGGATTCGGGGAACCATCAAGCAAAGACCCAAGGGTTTAGATGTCCGCCACCTCACTCAAGAAGCCACAGCATGGGCACAAATTCTAGCTCATTATGTGCTCCTAAGTACACATGGGTCATCCATCACCGCCGAGTTGGCCTTATTGATTTGGTGCATCTTAACCGAGAAGCCGGTCAACATTTCGCATGTCATCCGCCAGTCCATGGGGCGCATTCATGCCAAAGGCAATCTCCCATTCCCGCTTTGGTGACCGATTTGGTTGCAAAAGCGGGCGTCAAACCGAGAGGTTAAGGATAGAAGAACCTCAATTCCGGTCGACGGCGATACCATCCCGACCAAGAGATGCCTCAAGCCTCCGGAAGCCACCAAGGATTTTGGACCACTCCCACCGACTCGCCACACTACCTCCTCATCTAATTCTCAGAAATCGACCGCCCAGCGCCTTGAGGACCTTCACAAGAAATTGGACCGTTATGAGCGGCGTAACCAACGCCGCTATGATCATGTGAAGAAACTCCTAAGCGTAGTCATCCCACCTATGGAGGAACCCAATATCTCCACATCCACCGCAACTTCAAGCGGCGAGAGCTTTGAGAGCGGAGATGGGGACCGCTCGGAGTTCGACCAACCACTACGCCTAACCGATAGCACGGAGGACCGTGCTAAGTTTTAAGTGTGGGGAGGTCGGCCAACCGATCTCCATAGGTAACATCTGAATAAGTTGAATACATTCTATGGCACATTAGAATCCATTCAACGAGATTTATATCTTCCCCCTACTCCATAGTGCGCGAAATTGTGATCATCAACGATGGCACCAAAAACTTGGTAGTGCTCTCAAACGTGAATCACATTTTATCACAACTCCGCACAACTAACCAGCAAGTGCACTGGGTCGTCCAAGTAATACCTTACGTGAGTAAGGGTCGATCCCACGGAGATTGTTGGTATGAAGCAAGCTATGGTCATCTTGTAAATCTCAGTTAGGCGGATAATAAAAGGTTATGAAGTTTTCGAATAATAATAATAAATAAACAGAAAATAAAGATAGAAATACTTATGTAAATCATTGGTGAGAATTTCAGACAACTGTATGGAGGTGCTTGTCCCTGTTGAATCTCTGCTTTCCTCATGCTTTCATCCAATCCTTCTTAATCCTTTCCATGGCAAGCTGTATGTAGGGCATCACCATTGTCAATGGCTACATCCCATCCTCTCAGTGAAAATGGTCCAAATGCTCTGTCACAGCACGGCTAATCATCTGTCGGTACTCGATCATGTTGGAATAGAATCCCTTGATTCTTTTGCGTTTGTCATCACGCCCAGCAATTGCGAGTTTAAAGCTCGTCACAGTCATTCAATCCCGTAATCTTACTCGGAATACCACAGATAAGGTTTAGACTTTCCGGATTCCCATGAATGCCGCCATCAATTCTAGCTTATACCACGAAGATTCTGATTAAGGAATCCAAGAGATATGCGCCCGGTCTAAGGTAGAATGGAAGTGGTTGTCAGTCACGCGCATTCATAGGTGAGAATGATGATGAGTGTCACGGATCATCACATTCATCAAGTTGAAGTGCAACGAATATCTTAGAACAAGAATAAGTCGAATTGAATAAAAAATAGAAGTACTTGCATTAAAACTCGAGGTACAGCAGAGCTCCACACCCTTAATCTATGGTGTGTAGAAACTCCACCGTTGAAAATACATAAGTGATGAAGGTCCAGGCAAGGCCGAGAGGCCAGCCCCCAAAACATGATCACAGGATCAAAAATACAATCCAGGATGAAAATATGATAGTAAAAAGTCCTATTTATACTAGACTAGCTACTAGGGTTTACAGAAGTAAGTAATTGATGCAGAAATCCACTTCCAGGGCCCACTTGGTGTGTGCACGGGATGAGCTTGAACTTTACACGAGCTAAGGCTTCTATTGGAGTTGAACGCCAAGTTGTAAGATGTTTTTGGCGTTCAACTCTGGTTCGTGACGTGTTTCTGGCGTTTGACTCCAGAATGCAGCGTAGAACTGGCGTTGAGCGCCAGTTTGCGTCGTCTAATCTCGAATAAAGTATGAACTATTATATATTGCTGGAAAGCTCTGGATGTCTACTTTTCAAATCCGTTCAGAGCGCGCCATTTTAAGTTCTGTAGCTCCAGAAAATCTATTTTGAGTGCAGGGAGGTCAGAATCCAATAGCATCAGCAGTCCTTTGTCAGCCTTTTATCAGACTTTTGCTCAGGTCCCCTCAATTTCAGCCAGAAATTACCTAAAACCATAGAAAAACACACAAACTCATAGTAAAGTCCAGAAATGTAAATTTAGCATAAAAACTAAAGAAGACATTCCTAAAAGTAGCTAGATCCTACTAAAAACTACCTAAAAACAATGCCAAAAAGCGTATAAATTATCCGCTCATCACAACACCAAACTTAAATTGTTGCTTGTCCCTAAGCAACTGAAAATCAAATAGGATAAAAAGAAGAGAACATACTATAAATTTCATAATATCAGTGAATATTAGTTCTAATTAGATGAGCGGGACTTGTAGCTTTTTGCTTCTGAACAGTTTTGGCATCTCACTTTATCCTTTGAAGTTTAGAATGATTGGCTTCTATAGGAACTTAGAATTTCAGATAGTGTTATTGATTCTCCTAGTTAATTTTTTTGATTCTTGAACACAGCTACTTTTATGAGTCTTGGCCGTGGCCCTAAGCACTTTGTTTTCTAGTATTACCACCAGATACATAAATGCCACAAACACATGACTGGGTGAACCTTTTCAGATTGTGACTCAGCTTTGCTAAAGTCCCCAGTTAGAGGTGTCCAGAGTTCTTAAGCACACTCTTTTTGCTTTGGATCACGACTTTAACCACTCAGTCTCAAGCTTTTCACTTGGACCTGTATGCCATAAGCACATGGTTAGGGACAGCTTGAATTAGCCGCTTAGGCCTGGATTTTATTTCCTTGGGCCCTCCTATCCATTGATGCTCAAAGCCTTGGATCCTTTTTACCCTTGCCTTTTGGTTTTAAGGGCTATTGGCTTTTTCTGCTTGCTTTTCTTTTCCTTTCTATTTTTTTCGCCACTCTTCTTTTTTTTCTTCAAGCTTTTGCTTTTTCACTGCTTTTTCTTACTTCAAGAATCAATCTCATGATTTTTCAGATTATCAATAACATTTCTCTTTTTTCATCATTCTTTCAAGAGCCAACAATCTTAACATTCATACATAACAAGATCAAAAATATGCACTGTTCAAGCTTTCATTCAGAAAACAAAAAGTATTGTCACCACATCAATATAATTAAACTAAATTCAAGGATAATTTCGAAACTCATGTACTTCTTGTTCTTTTGAATTAGAAACATTTTTCATTTAAGAGAGGTAAAGGATTCATGGAATTATTCATAGCCTTAAGACATAGTTACTAAATACTAATGATCATGTAATAAAGACACAAACATAGATAAACATATAACAAAAAAAAAACGAAAAGCAGAAAAAAATTTAAGAACAAGGAATGAGTCCACCTTAGTGAGGGTGGCGCCTTCTTGAAGGACCATTGATGTCCTTGAGCTCTTCTATGTCTCTTCCTTGTTTTTCTTGCTCCTCCCTAGTGATTTTGGTGCTCCTAATAATTATGTGGAGGAAAATGTATCCCCTGAGGTATCTCAGGGATTTCTTGATGAGGGAATTCCTCATGTTCTCTTGATGTGCAGTCAAATGCTCTTCTACTGAGCTATGGACCCTTGAGATGAATCTCTCCATCTCCCATGACATGGAGGTGGAAGCTTTTTGTCTTCCATTTTCTCTTTTTTTTCTTTTTTTTTCTTTTGAGGTTTCTCTGGCCTTAGGTGTAGTATAATCACCAAGCATCCTCCTTGCATTGTTATTATTTTCGGCTGCCATCTCCTCTTTTTTTTTTGAAAATTTCTGTAAAGTTTTCTCTGAATTGTTGAATTTTAGTTTCTCTTGACTTCCTCTCCAGAGTCCTTTCAGGTTCAGGATCTGCTTCAATAAGAATGTTCTTGTCCTTGCTCCTGCTCATATGAAAAAGAAGGGAACAGAAAATAATAATAGGGATCCTCTTTGTCCAGATATAGAGGTTCCTTATGTGAGTAGAAAAGAAGAAGAATAGGAAGGAGAAGAGGAAAATTCGAACTCAGAGAGAGGGGGGGTTCGAACTTTAGGATGAAGAGAAGTGTTAGTAAATAAATAAAATAAATAGAAAGAGGTGAGAGGGATAGAAATTCGAAAAATAAATTTTGAAAAAGGGACAGTAATTTTTGAAAATTAAAATGAAATAAAATTAAAATTAAAATTTGAAATAATTAATTAATTAGAAGAATTTTGAAAAAGAGGAAGGTGATTTTCGAAAATTAGAGAGAGAAAATTAGTTAGGTGGTTTTGAAAAAGATAAAAGATAAAACAAACAAATAAATCAATTAGTTAGTTGAAAAAGATTTGAAAATTAATTTTGAAAAGATAAGAAGTTAGAAAAGATTTTTGAAATTAAAGTTTGAAAAAGATATGATATGAAAAGATATGATTAAAAAGATATGATTTTAAAAAGATATGATTTTGAAAAGATAAGATTGAAAAGATATTTTTGAAAAGATATGATTTTAAAAGATATGGTTTTAAAAAGATATGATTGAAATTAGTTTTGAAAAAGATTTGAATTTTAAAATCACAATTAATGACTTGACCCACAAGAAATCACAAGATATGATTCTAGAACTTAAAGTTTGAATCTTTCTTAACAAGAAAGTAACAAACTTGAAATTTTTGAATCAAAACATTAATTGTTGATGATATTTTCGAAAATATGATGTAAAGATAAGAAAAAGATTTTGAAAATATTTTGAAAAAGACTTTTGAAATTTTTGAATATGATAAAAAAATGGAAAAGATATGATTTTTGAAAAAGATTTTAAAAAGATAAGATTTAAAAAGATAAGATATATTTTTTTTATTTTTGAATTTTTTATGATGAGAGAGAAAAACACTAAAAATACTCAATGCATGAAAATTTTGGATCAAAACACATGATGCATGCAAGAACACTATGAATGTCAAGATGAACACCAAGAACACTTTGAAGATCATGATGAACATCGAGAACATATTTTTGAAAAATTTTCAATGTAAAGAAAACATGCAAGACACCAAACTTAGAAATCTTTCATGTTTAGACACTATGAATGCAAAAATGCACATGAAAAATACCATACAACACAAAACAAGAAAATATGAAGATCAAACAAGAAAGTTCATCAAGAACAACTTGAAGATCATGATGAATGCAATTTTCGAAAAATGCATGATGAATATGCAATTGACACCAAACTTAAAACTTGACACAAGACTCTAACAAGAAACACAAAATATTTTTTATTTTTATGATTTTCTAATTTTTTGTATTTTATTTTTATATTTTTTTGAAAATATATAGGAAAAATAAAATAAGAAATTCTAAATTTTTAATCTGAATTCTAGGAATCATGCAATGTTTGTCTAAAGCTCCGGTCCAGGAATTAGACATGGCTTAATAGCCAGCCAAGCTTTATGTGAAAGCTCTGGTCCAAAACACTAGACATGGCCAATAGCCAGCCAAGCTTTAGCATACAGCTGATATTCCAATTAACTTGCCTCTATGAAGATGGTTTTGAAGCCTCAGTCCAAAAGAATTTAGACATGGCTTTACAGCCAGCCAGGCTTCAACATGCTTCATGAAACTCTAGAATTCATTCTAAAAAATTTTGAAGAACAAGATAAGTAATATAATTTTTTTTCGAAATTTAAGAACAATAAAACAAAATAAAATAAAATAAAATTACCCAATCTGAGCAACAAGATGAGCCGTCAGTTGTCCATACTCGAACAATCCCCGGCAACGGCGCCAAAAACTTGGTGCACGAAATTGTGATCATCAACGATGGCACCAAAAACTTCGTAGTGCTCTCAAACGTGAATCACACTTTGTCACAACTCCGCACAACTAACCAGCAAGTGCACTGGGTCATCCAAGTAATACCTTACGTGAGTAAGGGTCGATCCCACGGAGATTGTTGGTATGAAGCAAGCTATGGTCATCTTGTAAATCTCAGTTAGGCGGATAATAAAAGGTTATGGAGTTTTCGAATAATAATAATCAATAAACAGAAAATAAAGATAGAAATACTTATGTAAATCATTGGTGAGAATTTCAGACAAGTGTATGGAGGTGCTTGTCCCTGTTGAATCTCTGCTTTCCTCCTGCTTTCATCCAATCCTTCTTAATCCTTTCCATAGCAAGCTGTATGTAGGGCATCACCGTTGTCAATGGCTACATCCGATCCTCTCAGTGAAAATGGTCCCTAACTCGCTAATCAACAACTCTTACTCAGTAAGCAATAAAAGTCATCATACCTTGAGAGGATGGTGAAAGAGGAGTAAATGTAAGTAAAAGTGAAGTGGATAAAGAAATTAGCGAGTTAGGGACTCGGAAGTAGAGATTGATGGATATGATGAAAGAAAAGCTTAATGAAGTAAAGGTTGTAACTAAGCATATACATCATGTTCATAAAGGTTAATGCAAATTCCGAAAGTCAAAAAGAAACGGAAAGCAGCCCAAATTTGCAATAGAGATTAGAAGTGAAAATAGTTTCTTGAAAATTGGGCAGCATTTTGGCTTGAAATTGGACGTTCCCGAATAGCAGTATAGCACAAACAACATGGTTACAGTCTCATTTAATCATAGCAGCAATGGTATAGCATTCAGGCAACACAAATTGAATGCAGAGCAGTCCAAAATCAGCATACAACAGACATGTAATCAAACAGAGAATGACCACAAACGGAGCACTTATCAGGCCTAGAATCCTCTATCCATACCTAGCTACCTAACAGCAGTTATATCTATCTAACCTAGCATGCAAAACTTACATTCTAACTAACTAAGATTAACAGTAAACTCAGAGTAAAATGAAGAAATAAGAAAGCAGAGTTGAAGTGGAAATAGAGAGAAATAAGAAATTTTGATGATTGGATTTTTGACGTTTTAGAATTTCACTAATGAAATCTCGTTGTAAAGTATAGTTTCTAAACCAACAATAATCCTTTCATACAAAATATTGTTTGTCACTAAAATAAACCCCTAAATTTATAAACCGAAGTATTAAACCTCGGGTCGTTCTCCCTAGGAATTGTAATGAAGTGCCTTGTTATTGGTTGTGAGTTATATTTGGGGTTTTTAAGATTTTAGACAAGAAATATAAATGGTAAAGAAAATAAACTAACAACTAATAAAGCTCTTGACAAGATATGAGTACTAGAAGTCCTATCCTAGTTATCCTCCTCAATTGTGATAACAAATTATCCATTACTCCCACTTAGTTAACCTCTAACCATGGAGGAAAGTCAAGTGGATGAATCAATTTGATTCCTCAAGTCCTAATCAATTCCTAAAGGAGTGACTAGCTTTAGAGGCATTCAAATCAATTAGCAACTTCTAATCATCAATCAACAAAGGAATTAGATAACTCAAGAGTCATTAATTACTCTACCTAGGCCAAGAGGAACAAAACCTACACTAAAATCCAACCAATCATTTCATCGAACACTTGGAAGGCACAAAAGAAAAGCATAGTGAATCAACAACGAGAACAAGATCTAACAACAATTATTGCAAAGAATTAACAACAACATTCAAGGAAATCACAATTATCATGAATTACCTCAAATTGCATTATTGAAAGAAAACAAAGGAACAACAATCTATCCAAAACAAAATGAAGAATTACAATTATTAAAGCACATAACTAGAAAGAGGAAGAGGAGAAGAGTAAGAATTGATAAAGGATAAGTGAATTAAAGCATGAATTAAACCTAGATCTAAGAAGAGAGATTAACCTAAACCTAATCCTAATTCTAGAGAGAAGTGAGAGCTTCTCTCTCTAAAACTAACTAATCCTAATCCTAATGATGCTCTATGATAGATTGATGCCTTCCCCTTCTATGCTTAGTCCTTTTAGTGCATTTTGGCACCAAAGTTGGTTTAGAAACTCCCCAAGATCGCCAGGCACGTGCTGCTTTAATGAAGTCATATGCGGACTGCGACGCGTGCGCGCACGGTACACGTGCGCGCCCTAGACCAATCTGCAATGTGCGGGTGAGCGCCTTGTGCGTGTGCGCGTGCTTGGCTGATTCCACTTCTTTGACTTTTTATGCTTCTCTCCACCTGTATGCTTCCTTCCTTGCTCCCTTTGATCCATGCCTAGCCTATTTCAATCCTAAAATTACTAGCAAACACATCAAGACATCTTATGGAATCAAAGTGGAATTAGAATTCATCAAAATAAGGTTTAAAAAGCATGTTTTTACACTTAAGCACAAATACGGGAGAGATTACAAAACCATGCTAATTCATAGGCTAAGTGCGAGAAAAGGTCATCAAAATACTCTAAATACAATACAAGATAAACCGTCAAATTGGGGTTTATCAACCCCACGGAGATTGTTGGTATGAAGCAAGCTATGGTCATCTTGTAAATCTTAGTTAGGCGGATAATAAAAGGTTATGGAGTTTTTGAATAATAATAATAAATAAACAGAAAATAAAGATAGAAATACTTATGTAAATCATTGGTGAGAATTTCAGACAAGTGTATGAAGGTGTTTGTCCCTGTTGAATCTCTGCTTTCCTCCTGCTTTCATCCAATCCTTCTTAATCCTTTCCATGGCAAGCTGTATGTAGGGCATCACTGTTGTCAACGGCTACATCCCATCCTCTCAGTGAAAATGGTCCAAATGCTCTGTCACAGCACGGCTAATCATCTGTTGGTTCTCGATCATGTTGGAATAGAATCCCTTGATTCTTTTGCGTTTGTCATCACGCCCAGCAATCGCGAGTTTGAAGCTCGTCACAGTCATTCAATCCCGGAATCCTACTCAGAATACCACAGACAAGGTTTAGAATTTCCGGATTCCCATGAATGCCGCCATCAATTCTAGCTTATACCACGAAGATTCTGATTAAGGAATCCAACAGATATGCGCCCGGTCTAAGGTATAACGGAAGTGGTTGTCAGTCACACGCGTTCATAGGTAAGAATGATGATGAGTGTCACGGATCATCACATTCATCAAGTTGAAGTGCAACGAATATCTTAGAACAAGAATAAGTCGAATTGAATAAAAAATAGAAGTACTTGCATTAAAACTCGAGATACAGCAAAGCTCCACACCCTTAATATATGGTGTGTAGAAACTTCACCGTTGAAAATACATAAGTGATGAAGGTCCAGGCATGGCCGAGAGGCCAGCTCCCAAAACGTGATCACAGGATCAAAAATACAATCCTGGATGAAAATATAATAGTAAAAAGTCCTATTTATACTAGACTAGCTACTAGGGTTTACAGAAGTAAGTAATTGATGCAGAAATCCACTTCCAGGGCCCACTTGGTGTGTGCAAGGGCTGAGCTTGAACTTTACACGAGCTAAGGCTTCTATTGGAGTTGAACGCCAAGTTGTAACATGTTTTTGGCGTTCAACTCTGGTTCGTGATGTGTTTCTAGCGTTTGACTCCAGAATGCAGCGTAGAACTGGCGTTGAGCGCCAGTTTGCGTCATCTAATCTCGAATAAAGTATGGACTATTATATATTGCTGGAAAGCTCTGGATGTCTACTTTCCAACGCCGTTGAGAGCGCCATTTGGAGTTCTGTTGCTCCAGAAAATCTATTTTGAGTGCAGGGAGGTCAGAATCCAACAGCATCAGCAATCCTTTGTCAGCCTTTTATCAGAGTTTTGCTCAGGTCCCTCAATTTCAGCCAGAAATTACCTAAAACCACAGAAAAACACACAAACTCATAGTAAAGTCCAGAAATGTAAATTTAGCATAAAAACTAAAGAAGACATTCCTAAAAGTAGCTAGATCCTACTAAAAACTACCTAAAAACAATGCCAAAAAGCGTATAAATTATCCGCTCATCACAACACCAAACTTAAATTGTTGCTTGTCCCCAAGCAACTGAAAATCAAATAGGATAAAAAGAAGAGAACATACTATAAATTTCATAATATCAATGAATATTAGTTCTAATTAGATGAGCGGGACTTGTAGCTTTTTGCTTCTGAACAGTTTTGGCATCTCACTTTATCCTTTGAAGTTTAGAATGATTGGCTTCTATAGGAACTTAGAATTTCAGATAGTGTTATTGATTCTCCTAGTTAGTTTTGTTGATTCTTGAACACAGCTACTTTTATGAGTCTTGGCCGTGGCCCTAAGCACTTTGTTTTCTAGTATTACCACCAGATACATAAATGCCACAGACACATGACTGGGTGAACCTTTTCAGATTGTGACTCAGCTTTGCTAAAGTCCCTAGTTAGAGGTGTCCAGAGTTCTTAAGCACACTCTTTTTGCTTTGGATCACGACTTTAACCACTCAATCTCAAGCTTTTCACTTGGACCTGCATGCCACAAGCACATGGTTAGGGACAGCTTGAATTAGTCGCTTAGGCCTGGATTTTATTTCCTTGGGCCCTCCTATCCATTGATGCTCAAAGCCTTGGATCCTTTTTACCCTTGCCTTTTGGTTTTAAGGGCTATTGGCTTTTTCTGCTTGCTTTTCTTTTCCTTTCTATTTTTTTTCGCCACTCTTCTTTTTTTTTTTCAAGCTTTTGCTTTTTCACTACTTTTTCTTGCTTCAAGAATCAATCTCATGATTTTTCAGATTGTCAATAACATTTTTCTTTGTTCATCATTCTTTCAAAAGCCAACAATTTTAACATTCATACACAACAAGATAAAAAATATGCACTGTTCAAGCATTCATTCAGAAAACAAAAAGTATTGTCACCACATCAATATAATTAAACTAAATTCAAGGATAATTTCGAAACTCATTTACCTCTCTTTTCTTTTGAATTAGAAACATTTTTCATTTAAGAGAGGTAAAGGATTCATGGAATTATTCATAGCCTTAAGACATAGTTACTAAATACTAATGATCATGTAATAAAGACACAAACATAGATAAACATACAACATAAAAAAATGAAAAGCAGAAAAAAATTTAAGAACAAGGAATGAGTCCACCTTAGTGAGGGTGGCGCCTTTTTGAAGGACCATTGATGTCCTTGAGCTCTTCTATGTCTCTTCCTTGTCTTTCTTGCTCCTCCCTAGTGATTTTGGTGCTCCTAATAATTATGTGGAGGAAAATGTATCCCCTGAGGTATCTCAGGGATTTCTTGATGAGGGAATTCCTCACGTTCTCTTGATGTGCAGTCAAATGCTCTTCTATTGAGCTATGGACCCTTGAGATGAATCTCTCCATCTCCCATGACTTGGAGGTGGAAGCTTTTTGTCTTCCCTTTTCTCTTTTTTTTTTCTTTTGAGGTTTCTCTGGCTTTAGGTGTAGTATAATCACCAAGTATCCTCCTTGCATTGTTATTATTTTCGGCTGCCATCTCCTCTTCTTTTTCAAAAATTTCTGTAAATTTTTCTCTGAATTGTTGAATTTTAGTTTCTCTTGACTTCCTCTTCAGAGTCCTTTCAGGTTCAGGATCTGCTTCAATAAGAATGTTCTTGTCCTTGCTCCTACTCATATGAAAAAGAAGGGAACAGAAAATAATAATAGGGATCCTCTTTGTCCAGATATAGAGGTTCCTTTATTTGAGTAGAAAAGAAGAAGAATAGGAAGGAGAAGAGGAAAAATTCGAACTCAGAGAGAGGGGGGTTCGAACTTTAGGATGAAGAGAAGTGTTAGTAAATAAATAAAATAAATAGAAAGAGGTGAGAGGGATAGAAATTCGAAAAATAAATTTTGAAAAAGGGATAGTAATTTTCGAAAATTAAAATGAAATAAAATTAAAATTAAAATTTGAAATAATTAGTTAATTAGAAGAATTTTGAAAAGGACAAAGGTGATTTTTGAAAATTAGAGAGAGAAAATTAGTTAGGTGGTTTTGAAAAAGATAAAAGATAAAACAAACAAATAAATCAATTAGTTAGTTGAAAAAGATTTGAAAATTAATTTTGAAAAGATAAGAAGTTAGAAAAGATTTTTGAAATTAAAGTTTGAAAAAGATATGATATGAAAAGATATGATTAAAAAGATATGATTTTAAAAAGATATGATTTTGAAAAGATAAGATTGAAAAGATATTTTTGAAAAGATATGGTTTTAAAAAGATATGATTGAAATTATTTTTGAAAAAGATTTGAATTTTAAAATCACAATTAATGACTTGACTCACAAGAAATCACAAGATATGATTCTAGAACTTAGAGTTTGAATCTTTCTTAACAAGAAAGTAACAAACTTGAAATTTTTGAATCAAAACATTAATTGTTGATGATATTTTCGAAAATATGATGTAAAGATAAGAAAAAGATTTTGAAAATATTTTGAAAAAGACTTTTGAAATTTTCGAATATGATAAAAAAATGGAAAAGATATGATTTTTGAAAAAGATTTTAAAAAGATAAGATTTAAAAAGATAAGATATATATATTTTTTTATTTTTGAATTTTTTATGATGAGAGAGAAAAACACTAAAAATACTCAATGCATGAAAATTTTGGATCAAAACACATGATGCATGCAACAACACTATGAATGTCAGGATGAACACCAAGAATACTTTGAAGATCATGATGAACATCAAGAACATATTTTTGAAAAATTTTCAATGTAAAGAAAACATGCAAGACACCAAACTTAGAAATCTTTCATGTTTAGACACTATGAATGCAAAAATGCACATGAAAAACACCATACAACACAAAACAAGAAAATATGAAGATCAAACAAGAAAGTTCATCAAGAACAACTTGAAGATCATGATGAATGCAATGCATGAATGCAATTTTCGAAAAATGCATGATGAATATGCAATTGACACCAAACTTAAAACTTGACACAAGACTCTAACAAGAAACACAAAATATTTTTTATTTTTATGATTTTCTAATTTTTTTTATTTTATTTTTATATTTTTTTGAAAACATATAGGAAAAATAAAATAAGAGATTCTAAATTTTTAATATGAATTTCAGGAATCATGCAATGTTTATCTAAAGCTCCGGTCCAGGAATTAGACATGGCTTAATAGCCAGCCAAGCTTTATGTGAAAGCTCCGGTCCAAAACACTAGACATGGCCAATAGCCAGCCAAGCTTTAGCATACAGCTGATATTCCAATTAACTTGCCTCTATGAAGATGGTTTTGAAGCCTCAGTCCAAAAGAATTTAGACATGGCTTTACAGCCAGCCAGGCTTCAACATGCTTCATGAAACTCTAGAATTCATTCTTAAAAATTCTGAAGAACAGGATAAGTAATATAATTTTTTTTTGAAATTTAAGAATAATAAAACAAAATATAATAAAATAAAATTACCCAATCTGAGCAACAAGATGAGCCGTCAGTTGTCCATACTCGAACAATCCCCGGCAACGGCGCCAAAAACTTGGTGCACGAAATTGTGATCATCAACGATGGCACCAAAAACTTGGTAGCGCTCTCAAACGTGAATCACACTTTGTCACAACTCCGCACAACTAACCAGCAAGTGCACTGGGTCGTCCAAGTAATACCTTACGTGAGTAAGGGTCGATCCCACGGAGATTGTTGGTATGAAGCAAGCTATGGTCATCTTGTAAATCTCAGTTAGGCGGATAATAAAAGGTTATGGAGTTTTCAAATAATAATAATAAATAAACAGAAAATAAAGATAGAAATACTTATGTAAATCATTGGTGAGAATTTCAGACAAGTGTATGGAGGTGCTTATCCCTGTTGAATCTCTGCTTTCCTCCTACTTTCATCCAATTCTTCTTAATCCTTTCCATGGCAAGCTGTATGTAGGGCATCACCGTTGTCAATGGCTACATCCCATCCTTTCAGTAAAAATGGTCCAAATGCTCTGTCACAGCACCGCTAATCATCTGTCGGTTCTCGATCATGTTGGAATAGAATCCCTTGATTCTTTTGCATTTGTCATCACGCACAGCAATCGCGAGTTTGAAGCTCATCACAGTCATTCAATCCCAAAATCCTACTCGGAATACCACAGACAAGGTTTAGACTTTCCGGATTCCCATGAATGCCGCCATCAAATCTAGCTTATACCACGAAGATTCTGATTAAGGAATCCAAGAGATATGCACCCGGTCTAAGGTAGAACGGAAGTGGTTGTCAGTCACGCGCGTTCATAGGTGAGAATGATGATGAGTGTCACGGATCATTACATTCATCAAGTTGAAGTGCAACGAATATCTTAGAACAAGAATAAGTCGAATTGAATAAAAAATAGAAGTACTTGCATTAAAACTCGAGGTACAGCAGAGCTCCACACCCTTAATCTATGGTGTGTAGAAACTCCACCGTTGAAAATACATAAGTGATGAAGGTCCAGGCATGGCCGAGAGGCCAGCCCCCAAAACGTGATCACAGGATCAAAAATACAATCCAGGATGAAAATATAATAGTAAAAAGTCCTATTTATACTAGACTAGCTACTAGGGTTTACAGAAGTAAGTAATTGATGCAGAAATCCACTTCCAGGGCCCACTTGGTGTGTGCTTGGGCTGAGCTTGAACTTTACACGAGCTAAGGCTTCTATTGGAGTTGAACGCCAAGTTGTAACGTGTTTTTGGCGTTCAACTCTGGTTCGTGACATGTTTCTGGCGTTTGACTCCAGAATGCAGCGTAGAACTGGCGTTGAGCGCCAATTTGTGTCGTCTAATCTCGAATAAAGTATTAACTATTATATATTGCTAGAAAGCTCTGGATGTCTACTTTCCAACACCGTTAAGAGCGCACCATTTGGAGTTATGTAGCTCTAGAAAACCATTTTGAGTGCAGAGAGGTCAGAATCCAATAGCATCAGCAGTCCTTTGTCAGCCTTTTATCAGAGTTTTGCTCAGGTCCCTCAATTTCAGCCAGAAATTACCTAAAACCACATAAAAACACACAAACTCATAGTAAAGTCTAGAAATGTGAATTTAGCATAAAAACTAAAGAAGACATTCCTAAAAGTAGCTAGATCCTACTAAAAACTACCTAAAAACAATGCCAAAAAGCGTATAAATTATCCGCTCATCACTCCAGAAGGACTGGATGCATTTCAAGAAGCCGCACTCAAGCGCCAGATGTACCAATTTGACTGAGACACCGTTCTCAGAGTTATCGCACAACCTGGCAACAAATGGATTTATGGATACCATCGTTCCCGACCTAAGGGAATATCGGCTTTCGCACTTACCTTAGAAGCTCGAGTATGGGCGCAGATTATGTACCATTACATCTTTTCAAGCACTCATGAGTTCTCCTTCACTGCAGACATGGCTGTTCTACTCTGGTGTATCATTACAGACCAGCCTCTAAACCTACCATGACACGTCTAAAATGCCATGGGACACGTACAAATTGCGGGCAACTTACCTTTTCCTGCCTTGGTCCCAGATCTCATCTCTGCAATCGGAGTCTCTTACAGGACTGGGGACACCAGAGCCATGCCACGGAGTGATCAATACGTCCCTAACGGGAAATGAATCAGACCTCCAGTAGCCACTACCAGCCAACCTGCAGAACAGGCTGAAGACATTCCTCCTTCAACACCACTAGCACCTTCAACAAGTCAGCTGCTCCATCAAATACTGGAGAGGTTGGACCGGCAAGAACAGAAAGCGAAGCTACGAGAGCGCCGCAACCAGCGCCGATTCAAATACCTCAAGGAGCTACTCACAGGAAACCACAGACCTAACAAAGACCCAGACACTCTGGACTCTATTTTATTTACCAACACAGGGAGCCATGACGGTCCCAACTATGGAGATACTGCTACTAGCCCACCTTTGTTCCTGACAGATGGCACCGAGGACGGTGCAAAGCCTTAAGTGTGGGGAAGTCGGTCAGTACCTGACTTCCGGAGGTAATTTCTCTTCCCTAACATCAATAAAGTAGGATATTTAGTTAGTTTTTCTTTAGGATAGATTGTTTAGAAATAGGATTATTTGCATGCATGTTCTATTTAGTTGAAATATAATAAGTTTCTCTTAAGACCCTATTTTTGAAAAATTTCACTAATTTAAATCAAAATTTAAATGTTAAACTTGTTTGAAGATTGTAAATTGGAACATGGTTTTTGAGCTAAAGAACACACAACCTGTGAGACTTTGAGCCTAAATACATGGTTACATTATTTAACCATAAATATTTTATTCTTGTGTGTTTACTTCTCTATGATTGTAATTCGTATTTTGTTTTATCCTATATGTCTAATGTTTAATGTGTTATTTGCATGCATATGATTGAGGGCATTACTTGTTTAGCTCACTTATCACAAATAAGCCTACCCTTTGAATCACCCTTGTTTACCACTTTGAGCCTTTTTATCCCCCTTGTTCTATGTTTTACCACATCACTAGCCTCAAGCAGAAAAATAATTAAACACCCCAAATTGAATCTTTGGTTAGCTTAAGATAGAGATTGTGTGTTGATTAAGTGTGGGAAAAACTGTGGGAACATGGGTTAATAAGGAAATGTATCATGTTTCTAATTTTGAATATTGGGAAATTTTGGTACCTACTCATGTAAAACAGAAAATCAAAAATTCCATATGCATTGATATGTTATTTTAGTTTTTATGTCTCTATAAAAAAATTATAATAATAATAAAAAAATTTTAAAAATTAAAAATAAATAAATAAATAAGGGGACAAAATTACCCCAATGTTAAGCTAATGAAAAAATCAATGCATATGTGATAAAAATTAAAGAAAAGCTTATGCATGAGTAGGTAATGTAAAGTGAGGAATTTTTGGTAGCTAGGCATGATTCTAAGTTATATAGAGTGTATATATACTAGGTAAGAGCTTAGGTTAGTCAAACATTCATACTTTAGCTCACTTAGTCTTATATATATATATATATATATATATATATATATATATATATATATATATATATATATATATATATATATATATATATATATACCCTTACCTTAGCCCCATTACAACCTTGAAAAGACCTCATGATGTTTGCATTGGTACATTAATTATTGTTGATTGGTTAGGTGAAGAACAAAGTTTAGAAAGCATGATTAGAGAAGGATAGAGTGATTGCCCTATACACTAGAGAGATTAGAGTGCACACACACCACCAGTGAGGGTTCAATGCTTGATTCTATGTTCCCTGCTTTCATGAGCTGTCTTCTTACAAATTTACTTGCTTTTACTGTATGATTTGAATTAGTGGGATTTGATCTATGTTTGTCTTAGAGAACTTATTTGTTTTTAACCAAATAGACAAAATCATATAGTTGCATTCAAATATATAGGCTGCATTGCATTGCATGAGTCTTACAGGTCCCTATTCATTCATATTTATCTCCTTCAACTAAGCATGAGGACATGCTAATGTTTAAGTGTGGGGAGGTGATAAGCGGATAATTTATACGCTTTTTGGCATTATTTTTAGGTAGTTTTTAGTAGGATCTAGCTACTTCTGGGGATGTTTTTATTAGTTTTTATGCAAAATTCATATTTCTGGACTTTACTATGAGTTTGTGTATTTTTCTGTAATTTCAGGTACTTTCTGGCTGAAATTGAGGGACCTGAGCAAAAATCTGATTCAGAGGCTGACAAAGGACTGCAGATGCTGTTGGATTCTGACCTCTCTGCACTCGAAGTGGATTTTCTGTAGCTACAGAACTCCAAATGGCACGCTCTCAATTATGTTGGAAAGTGGACATCTAGGGTTTTCCAGCAATATATAATAGTCCACACTTTACGCAAGTTTTGCCGACGTAAAATGGCATCAAAACGCCAGCTCTCTGCCCTTTTCTGGCGTCAAAATGCTAGAACTGGCATACAAGTTAGAGTTAAATGCCCAAACTGGCACCAAAGCTGGTGTTTAACTCCAAGGAAGACCTCTACACGTGTAAAGCTCAATGCTCAGCCCAAACACACACCAAGTGGGCCCGGAAGTGGATTTCTACATCATTTACCTATTTCTGTAAACCCTAGTAGCTAGTTTCATTATACATAGGACCTTTTACTATTGTATTTTCATCTTGGAACCTTGGCATCTATCTTTAATCAGTTTATGCAATCTTAGACATTGGGGAGGCTGGCTATTCGGCCATGCCTAGACCTGGTTCTTATGTATTTTCAACGGTGGAGTTTCTACACACCATAGATTAAGGTGTGGAGCTCTGCTGTTCCTCGAGTATTCATGAAAAGTACTACTATTTTCTATTCAATTCATGCTTATTCCTATTCTAATATATTCACTTGCACTTCAACATGATGAATATGATGATCCGTGACACTCATCACTATTCTCAACCTATGAACGCGTGCCTGACAACCACTCCCGTTCTATCTTAGATCGAGCGTATATCTCTTAGCCTCCATTCCGAAATATCAGAGTCTTCGTGGTATCAGCTAGAATTATTGGCGGCCATTCCTGAGATCCGAAAAGTCTATACCTTGTTTGTAGTATTCCGAGTAGGATTTGTGAAGGGATGACTATGACGAGCTTCAAACTCGCGAGTGTTGGGCGTAGTGACAGATGCAAAAGGATCACTGGATTCTATTCCAACATGATCGAGAACCGACAGATGATTAGCCGTGCGGTGACAGCGCACATGGACCATTTTCACTGAGAGGATGGCAGGTAGCCGTTGACGCTGGTGAAACCCAACATACAGCTTGCCATGGAACAGAATATGAAGGATTGGATGAAGGCAGTAGGAAAGCAGAGATTCAACTTAGAACAAAGCATCTCTATGCACTTGTCTGAAATTCTCACCAATGAATTACATAAGTATCTCTATCTTTATTTCATGTTTATTTATCTTTTAATTATTAAAACACCATAACCATTTGAATCCGTCTGACTGAGATTTACAAGGTGACCATTGCTTGCTTCAAGCCGACAATCTCCTTGGGATCAACCCTTACTCACATAAGGTTTATTACTTGGACGACCCAGTGCACTTGCTGGTTAGTTGTGCGAAGTTGTGAAAAAGAGTTGAGATTACAATTGTGCATACCAAGTTGTTGGCGTCATTGTGTATCACAATTTCATGCACCATGTTTTTGGCGCCGTTGCTGGGGATTGTTCGAGTTTGGACAACTGACGGTTCATCTTGTTGCTCAGATTAGGTAATTTTTATTTTCTTTTCAAAAATCTTTCAAAAGTTTTTTTATTTATTTGTTTTCGTTTTTCCAAAATTATTTTCAAAAAATCCAAAAAAATTCATAAAATCATAAAAACTCAAAAAAATTTCATGGTTCTTGTTTTAATCTAGGTCCAAATTTTAATTTTGGTGTCAATTGCATGATTTTAATGGTCTTGCAATTTTCGAAACACATGCATTGTATTCTTGATGATCTTCAAGTCGTTCTTGATGAATTGCCTTGTTTGATCTTCATGATTTATTGATTTGCACTGCATGATGGTCTACATATGCATTCTTGCATTCATATGGCCCAAACATGAGAAAGTTCTAAGTTTGGTGTCCTCCATATTTTCTTTCATTAAGAAAACTGAGTTCTTGATGTTCATCTTGATCTTCAAGATTGTTCTTGGTGTTCATCTTGACGTTTATAATGTTCTTGCATATATCTTGTGTTTTGATCCAAGAATTATATGTTTTGACTCATTTCGTTGTTTTTCAAAATTGAAAACATATCTTCTTGAATAAAGGATTTAGCAAAATGAAGATCCAAGAATATAAAGCAGAGAAATTACAGAGAAAAAGCTGGGTGTTCAAAACGCCCAGTGAAGAAGGAAAACTGGTACTTGGCTGGGCGTTTAAATGCCGAAACCATGCAGCAATTGGGTGTTAAATGCCCAAAACATGCAGCTCCTGGGCGTTTAACGCCAGGATGACACAAGGAGATGAATTTTGTTTTCAAATCAAATCTTTTTCAAATCTTCATAATTTTTCAAAATCAAATCTTTTTCAAATCAAATATTTTCAATCATATCTTTTTCAAAATCATATCTTTTCAAACAAAAAATCAAATCTTTTTAATTTCCTTTTCAAATCTTTTTCAAAATAAATTCCAATCATATCTTTTCAAACATATCTTTTTCAAATCATATCTTTTTTCTAAATCAATTTCAAAATCTTTTCTAACTTCTTATCTTCTCAAAATTTATTTTCAAATCTTTTTCAACTAACTAATTGACTTTTTGTTTGTTTTACTATTTTTTATCTTTTTCAAAACCACAACCAATTTTTCAAAAATTTATTTTAAATTTTATTCTTTTTATTTTTGAAAATTCTCCCCCCTCTCTTATATTTTTCTATTTAAACACTAACATTCCTCCTCCATTGTCAATTCGAACTCCACCTCTCTTTGGAAGAAGCATCTCAATCCCTACCATAGGAGCAAATAATTTTGAGCTAAAGCCTCAATTAGTTTCTCTACTGCAACAAAACTACAAGTTTCATGGACTTCCATCAGAAGATCCTTATCAGATTTTAACTGAGTTCTTACAGATCTGTGATACTGTTAAGACCAATGGAGTTGATCCTGAAGTCTACAAGCTTATGCTTTTCCCTTTTGCTGTAAGAGACAGAGCTAGAACATGGTTGGACTCACAACCCAGAGATAGCCTGGACTCTTGGGATAAGTTGGTCACGGCTTTCTTATCCAAGTTCTTTCCTCCTCAAAAGCTGAGCAAGCTTAGAGTGGATGTTCAAACCTTCAGACAAAAAGATGGTGAGTCCCTCTATGAAGCTTGGGAAAGATACAAGCAGCTGACCAAAAAGTGTCCTTCTGACATGCTTTCATAATGGAGCACATTAGATATATTCTATGATGGTTTGTCTGAATTTTTTAAGATGTCACTGGACCACTCTGCAGGTGGATCCATTCACCTAAAGAAAATGCCTATAGAAGCTCAGGAACTTATTGAAATGGTTGCAAATAACTAGTTCATGTATACCTCTGAGAGAAATCCTATGAGTAATGAGACGCCTCAAAAGAGCGGAGTTCTTGAAATTGATGCTCTGAATGCCATACTGGCTCAGAACAAAATATTGACCCAACAAGTCAATATGATCTCTCAGAGTCTTAATGGATTGTAAAATGCATCCAACAGTACTAAAGAAGCATCTTCTGAAGAAGAAGCTTATGATCCTGAGAACCCTGCAATGGCAAAGGTTAATTACATGGGTAAAGCCTTTGGCAACACCTATAATCCTTCACGGAAAAATCATCCAAATTTTTCACGGAAGGATCAACAGAAGCAAGGCTTCAATAATAACAATGGTGGAAGAAACAGTTTTAGTAATAGCAAACCTTTCCCATCATCATCTCAGCAATAGACAGAGCATACTGAGTAGAATCCTTCTAGCTTAGCAAACATAGTCTCTGATCTATCTAAGGCCACTCTTAGTTTCATGACTGAAACAAGATCCTCCATTAGAAATTTGGAGGCACAAGTGTGCCAGCTGAGTAAAAGGGTTACTGAAACTCCTCCTAGCACTCTCCCAAGCAATACAGAAGAGAATCCCAAAGGAGAGTGCAAGGCCATTGATATAATCAACATGGCCGAAACCTTAGAGAAGGAGGAGGATGTGAATCCCAATGAGGAAGACCTCAGGGAACGTCCAATGGTCAGTAAGGAATACCCTAATGAGGAACCAAAGGAATCTGAGGCTCATACAGAGACCATAGAGATTCCCTTGAACCTCCTTTTACCATTCATGAGCTCTAATGACTATTCATCTTTTGAAGAAGATGAAGACATTGTTGAAGGGCAAGTTGTCCAATATTTAGGAGCAATCATGAAGCTGAATGCCAAGCTATTTGGTAATGAGACTTGGGAGGAAGAGCCTCCCTTGCTCACTAATGAAATGAATACATTGGTTCAGCAAAATTTACCTCAAAAGAAACAGGATCCTGGTAAATTTTTAATTTCCTGTACCATAGGCACCATGACCTTTGAGAAGGCTCTGTGTGACCTGGGGTCAGGGATAAACATGATGCCCCTCTCTGTAATAGAGATACTAGGAATCTATGAGGTACAGGCTACCAAATTCTCATTAGAGATGGCAGATAAATCTATGAAAAAGGCTTATGGACTAGTAGAGGACGTGCTAGTGAAGATGGAAGGCCTTTACTTCCCTGGTGATTTCATAATCCTAGACACTAGGAGGGATGAGGATGAATCCATCATCCTTGGAAGACCCTTCCTAGCCACAGCAAGAGCTGTGATTGATGTTGACAGAGGAGAGTTGATCCTTCATGTGAATGAAGAATGCCTTGTAGTAAAGACTCAAGGTTCTCCATCTGTAACCATGGAGAGTAAGCATGAAGAGCTTCTCCCAATACAGAGTCAAACAGAGCCCCCACATTCAAACTATAAGTTTGGTGTTGGGAGGCTACAACCAAACTCTAAGTTTGGTGTTGGGAGGCTACAACCAAACTCTAAGTTTGGTGTTGAGAGATCTCAACCATACTCTGATCATCTGTGAGGCTCCATGAGAGCTCACTGTCAAGCTATTGACATTAAAGAAGCGCTTATTGGGAGGCAACCCAATTTTATTTTAATTTTATCTATATTATCTTGTTTTTTTTAGGTTGATGATCATGTGAAGTCACAAAAACAATTACAAAAATAAAGAAGAAAATAAAAAATAGCATTGAAAACAGCACACCCTGGAGGAAGGACTTACTGGCGTTTAAATGCCAGTAAGGGTAGCAAAATGGGCGTTTAAACGCCCAATCTGGCACCTTTCTGGGCGTTTAAACGCCAAAATAGGGTACTAGACTGGCGTTTAAACGCCAGAACAGGGCAACAAACTGGCGTTTAGACGCCAGAACAGGAAGGAAAACTGGCGTTTAAATGCCAGAACAGGGCAGCAAACTGGCGTTTAAACGCCAGAATTGCACTCTAAGGCGTTTCAAATGCCCAATTGGAGCAGGGATGAGAATTTCTTGACCCCTCAGGATCTGTGGACCCCACAGGATCCCCACCAACCTCAACTCACTCTCTCTCCCCTTCACACCCTTCTACAACACTCTTCCCCAAATACCCTTCAGCAATCACCTCCACATCTCTTCCTCAAATACCCTTCACCAATCACTCCCTTAACTCTTCCCCAAAAACCCCCCACCTAACTTCAAAATTAAAAACCATTTCCCTCCCAAACCCACCCAAACCTTTCGGCCACTCTCCTTCCCTTTTCCTATAAATACCCATCTTCACTCCTTCAATCTCACACATCACAAACACTACTTCTACCACTTCGCCGAACCACATTCCACCCTCCATCTCCTCCATTTTCTTCTTTTTCCCCTTCTTTCCTTCTTCTTTTGCACGAGGACGAGCAAACCTTTTAAGTTTGGTGTGGTAAAAGCATTGCTTTTTATTTTTCCATAACCATTTATGGCACCTAAGGCCGGAGAAACCTCTAGAAAGAGGAAGGGGGAAGACAATTGCTTCCAACTCCGAGTCATGAGAGATGGAGAGATTCATCTCAAAAGTCCATCAAGACCACTTCTATGAAGTTGTGGCCAAGAAAAAGGTGATCCCTATGCAATTCAGCTGGAATTGTCATAAAGGAAGACATCCTCATTGAAGAGGACAAGCCCATCACCAAAAAGAGGATGGAGCAAACAAGAGAACCCACTCATGGACCTCAACAAGAGCATGAGGAATTCCCTCATCAAGAAATCCCTGAGATGTCTCAAGGGATACATTTTCCTCCACACAACTATTGGGAGCAACTAAGGATAGGAGCACCAAAAGCACTAAGGATGGAGCAACAAAGGCAAGGAAGAGACATAGAGGAGCTCAAGAGCACCATTGGTTCTTCAAGAGGAGGAAGACGCCACCCTCACTAAGGTGAAATCATTCCTTATTCTCCTTGTCTATTTATTTTTCTGTTTTCGGCTTTATGCTGTAGGTTTTATCTATGTTTGTGTCTTCACTACATGATCATTAGTGTCTAGTGTCTGTGTCTTGAAACTATGAATAACTCCATGACTGTTTCACCTCTCTTACATGAAAAATATGCTTAATTACAAAAGAACAAAAAGTACTTGGATTTCAAATTTTATCTTGAAACTAGTTTAATTATTTTGATGTGGTGGCAATACTTTTTATTTTCTGAATGAATGCTTGAACAGTGCATATTTTTTATCTTGTTGTTTATGAATGTTAAAGTTGTTGGCTCTTTAAAGAATGATGAACAAAGAAAAATGTTATTGATAATATGAAAAATCATGAAATTGATTCTTTAAGCAAGAAAAAGCAGTGAAAAAAAAGGCGAAAAAAAAGAGAAAGAAAGAAAAAGAAAAAGCAAGCAGAAAAAGCCAATAGCTCTTTAAACCAAAAGGCAAGGGTAAAAAGGATCCAAGGCTTTGAGCATTAATGGATAGGAAGGCCCAAGGAAATAAAATCTGGGCTTAAGTGGCGAAATCAAGTTGTAAAAGAGTGTGCTTAAGAACTCTAGACACCTCTAATTAGGGACTTTAGCAAAGCTGAGTCACAATCTGAAAAGGTTCATCCAGTTATGTGTCTTTGGCATTTATGTATCTAGTGGTAATATTGGAAAAAAAAAGTGCTTAGGGTCACGACCAAGACTCATAAAGTAGCTGTGTTCAAGAATCAACGTACTGAACTAGGAGAATCAATAACACTATCTAAAATTCTAAGTTCCTATAGATGACAATCATTCTGAATTTCAAAGGAAAAAGTGAGATGCCAAAACTGTTCAAAAGCAAAAAGCTACAAGCCCCACTCATCTAATTACGACTAAGTTTCATTGATGATGGGGGATTCATTGTATATTCTCTTCTTTTTATGCTATTTTGTTTTCAGTTGCCTGGGGAGAAGCAATAATTTAAGTTTGGTGTTGCGATGAGCGCATAATTTATACGCTTTTTGGCATTGTTTTTAGGTAGTTTTTAGTAGGATCTAGCTACTTTTTGGGATGTTTTTATTAGTTTTTATGCAAAATTCATATTTCTGGACTTTACTATGAGTTTGAGTATTTTTCTGTGATTTCAGGTACTTTCTGGTTGAAATTGAGGGACCTGAGCAAAAATCTGATTCAGAGGCTGACAAGGGACTGCAGATGCTGTTGGATTCTGACCTCCCTGCACTCGAAGTGGATTTTTTGGAGCTACAGAACTCCAAATGGCGCACTCTTAATTGCGTTGGAAAGTAGACATCCAGGAATTTCCAGCAATATATAATAGTTCACACTTTGCGCGAGTTTTGATGACGTAAAATGGCGTCAAAATGCTAGCTCTCTGCTTTTTTCTGGAGTCAAAATGCCAGAACTGGCATAAAAGTTGGAATTAAACGCCCAAACTGGCACCAAAGCTGGTGTTTAACTCCAATGAAGACCTCTACACGTGTAAAGCTCAATGCTCAGTCCAAGCACACACCAAGTGGGCCCAGAAGTGGATTTCTGCATTATTTACCTATTTTTGTAAACCCTAGTAGCTAGTTTCATTATAAATAGGACCTTTTACTATTGTATTTTCATCTTGGAACCTTGGCATCTATCTTTGATTAGTTTATGCGATCTTAGACATTGGGGAGGCTGGCCATTCAGCCATGCCTAGACCTTGTTCTTATGTATTTTCAATGGTGGAGTTTCTACACACCATAGATTAAGGTGTGGAGCTCTGTTGTTCCTCGAGTATTCCTGCAAAGTACTACTGTTTTCTATTTAATTCATGCTTATTTCTATTCTAAGATATTCGCTTGCACTTCAACATGATGAATGTGATGATCCGTGACACTCATCACTATTCTCAACCTATGAACGCGTGCCTGACAACCACTCCCGTTCTACCTTAGATCGAGCGTATATCTCTTAGACTCCATTCCAAAAGATAGGAGTCTTCGTGGTATAAGCTAGAATTATTGGCGGCCATTCCTGAGATCCGGAAAGTCTAAACATTGTTTGTGGTATTCCGAGTACGATCTGGGAAGGGATGACTGTGACGAGCTTCAAACTCGCGAGTGTTGGGCGTAATAACAGACGCAAAAGGATCACTGGATTTTTTTCCAACATGATTAAGAATCGACAGATGATTAGCCGTGTCGTGACTGCACACATGGACCATTTTCACTGAGAGGATGGGAGGTAGCCATTGACGCCGGTGAAACCCAACATACAGCTTGCCATGGAACGGAGTATGAAGGATTGGATGAAGGCAGTAGGAAAGCAGAGATTCAACAGGAACAAAGCATCTCTATGCACTTATCTGAAATTCTCACCAATGAATTGCATAAGTATCTCTATCTTTATTTCATGTTTATTTATCTTTTAATTATTAAAACTCCATAACCATTTGAATCCGTCTGACTGAGATTTACAAGGTGACCATAGCTTGCTTCAAGCCGACAATCTCCGTGGGATCGACCCTTACTCACGTAAGGTTTCTTACTTAGACGACCCAATGCACTTGCTGGTTAGTTGTGCGAAGTTATGCAAAAGAGTTGAGATTACAATTGTGCGTACCAAGTTGTTGGCGCCATTGTGTATCACAATTTCGTGCACTAGGAGGTTGATAAACCATCATTTTATGATTTATATTGTGTTTAATTGAGTAGTTTTATCAAGTCTTTCACCCACTTATTCATATGATTAGCATGATATTACAAGTCCTTCCCAAAATTGCTCTATGATTGAAAACTTGCTTCCTAAAGATCTTTTAATTGTGTCTTTTTATTCTCCTTTATACCATTTGATGTCGTGATCTGTGTGTTAAGTGTTTCAGGCTTCATAGGGCAGGAATGGCTTAGAGAATGGAGAGGAAGCTTGCAAAAATGGAAGGAACACAAATAATTGAGGAGATGACCAGCGACAAGCGACGCGGACGCATGGCTCACGCATCCGCGGGAATTGGAGAAAATCACAGCGGCGCGAACGCGTGCTTCACGCAAGCGCGTGGATTGGAATCTGCACGAGTGACGCGAATGCATGGACGATGCGCACGCGTGGTAAGGAAAAATGCTGGATAACGCGAATGCGTGGACGACGCGGTCGCGTGATGTGTGCGATCTGCAGAATTTACAGAAATTACTGGCGTGGATTTTAGACCGCGTTTTGACCTAGATTTTAGCCCAGAAACACAGACTAAAGCCAAGGAACATGTAGAGACTCAGGAAGGAGATGGAGATTCACATTAGGATAGCTTTTGAATTTTAGATCTGATTTTATTCCTCTGCTAGGTTTCTCTCTACACACTTATAGTTCTTAGGATTTCATTGTTTATTGCTTTTTGGATTGGGATATTGAGAGAGTTATTACCTCCGCAAGACTTCATCATTCTAGTCAGTTTCCTTACTTTTTGCTTACTCTTTTATATCCTTAATTTGTCCAGAGTCCCAATTGGATTACTTTTAGAATTTATTAATGCAGAAACTATTTTATTTTTAATTGATCTTTTGATTATTGTCTATTATGTCTTTTTTTTTATTCTCTCTTTAATTTTGTGAAGTTTATATTTATGATAATGGAGTAGTTTTCTAACTTGATTGGGAGCGGATTAAAAGGAGAACCTTGAGTTGGGATACTCAAGAGTTCAATTGTGATTGGTTCGTTGTTGGTTGACTTGTTAGTCACTAACTTTAATCTTTCCCAAGGAAGAGGATTAGGACTTGTGAATAGAGGTTGACTCCCAACTACTTGACTTTCCCTTAATTAGTGAGGGTTAACTAAGTAGAAACAACTACTAATTATTAATTGATCTTGAGAAAATCCCAACAAGGATAGAACTTCCGATTAATCTTCTCCTGGTCAAGGTATTTATTTGAATCACATAAATTCTCTGATTTAATTCCCTGTTTATCAAACTCAAAAATTTCTTGGAAAACCTCTAACCAATAAGTTGCACTCTTTTGTCAACTCGTTGGTAGACGACCTGGGACTCATACTCCCAGTAATCTTATTCTTGACTTTGTGATAACTCTTTTCTAAATTGACAAGTGGATTTTTGCCTGTTAAGAGTTGTACTTGCAATGCTGTTTTCCTTAATAATTCTTAATCTGTCAATTTTCACCACGTCAGTTACGTCAGGAGCGGGTCGAAACTGACAGATGAGCTCATTACCTACACTAGGGATAGACATGCATCATGATTGATTGAGCATATCTTCTATGAATTCTGTTTTCTGTGATTGTGTATGTGTTGTGTTTGTTTTCTCTTTATGTTCTTTAGTTATTGTGTTGATGCGTGATTCAGTTGTTGCTGCTGACTGGGTATAGTATTAAAACGGACTTAATTAACCACCCCGATCCTACTAAGAACTCCCCAGTTCTTACCCCTGCTCTTCCCCCTTCATATGGAAACAGGAACTCTAGTTAAGATTACCCCTATATATATACAAGGACCTAGCAAAGGATATGAAGGTGATAGAAAACTCGTCTTTTGGCTGCATGGATCGATCAGATACAGTAAGAGTTGGTAGCGTATTTTGGGTGGCGCCGACAGTGTAGCCTAGATATTTTGAATTAGTATTTCACTTTGGATAGATCCACCGAGAGATTAGAAGCTGTAAATACTGGTTAGGCTAGTTTCGGGTGCCAGCTTAAGGGCTTCCTATATGGACCAGGGCCTAGAGTGTTAACTATGTATATAGTAGCAAGATATGAAGAATTGTATGCTAACTCATGCGATATATGGTAGTACCTTTATATGTATGTATGATCTATGCTATATGTTATGTTGATATATGATGTTGGCCTTGTGTATGTTTTATTTGATTCCCTATTATGACTTGTGTATGTTTAATTAGCTGTCCTCGCAAATCTTTTTATAAAGTAAAAGTCTTTCCAAAACGCTAAACCGATTACAGGCTTAATAATAAATAGCAAACGTTTCACGTGAACAAGTTGGTGACACTTGATTTCTAGTCTGATCATGACTTACTGGGAATTGGGTCGTTACAAGAATGGTTCGGTTGGGACCCGAAAAGGGTGGCAAAGTTCGAGTTTTAGGAGAGATGCTGTCAAAATTTTATTATGAAACTCAAGACTTTGTTTGAAATATTTAGAAAAAGGTTGGACTTGAGAAATTGTATTATTTAGTTTTTGATTTACTAAGAAAAGATTTATGTTTAGGTTTGACTTATTAAGAAAAACTTTATGTTTTGAATGTGATTTATTAAGAAAAGATTCTGTACTGAGTTTTTACTCATAAAAAAAGAGACTTTATGTTTTGAGTTTGATTACAAAAACTACTTTTTAAGGAATTATGATTCCAAGAGTTTATTAATTTTAAAGAACGAGTTTGATTGTCGTCCTTTCTAAAGTCTCGAGACTCTGCCATGAGAATTACTTAATAAATGATTCTTTTTTAGTCTTTTAAAAAAGGTTTAAATCTGAAATGGTTTTAAAGTTGGTTTGGGAAAATCCTGGTTAAGTAAGAACTGGTTTTTGTATGAAAGAAGAACTTGTTGTAAGTAAAGTGGTTTCAGAAGTTTGGAAAAGGTTACAGGAAGTGGTGTTCGTTTTATATAAAAAATTATTTGAGTTCGGTTTGTTAAGAAGAAGAAATGAGGAGAAAAGAGAACACGTCACGTGTGATTTATGAAATGATTAAAAGGTCACGAGAGGGTGACGGAAAGTAAATAGTTAAGGTGTTGATGTGAAAATGTTAAGTCGTGGACTTTATGTGTGAATGATTGTGCAGGGATGCCTGCGTGTATGGAATGGCTTCCAGGAGAAAGGGGCCACATGCTTCAACTAGAGATCAGTGCCTGCAAAGGTTTGGAACCTTATAGAGGTTATGCCGCTGGAATGCCTTATCTGACTTGCGAGTCGGATTGCGTCGGGTGCAGGTTGAAACCGACAAATGAGCTCATTACATGCGTTAGGGATTATACATACATCATGTTGTTTGCACATTTGCATTTGGTTGTGTGTGCTTGTTTGTTTTGGTTTGCTTATTTGATCAATTATGTTTAATTGGTAACTGTGATATTTGCTGTACTTGTTCTTTAAATGTTGTTTGCCTTGTATATGCTTGTGCTTGTGGTTGATTTTCTATTTTGATCATAGTTGTAAAAACCAAACTGGACCGATTAGTTCGACAAAAAAATCGGTGAAAAAGACCCTAAGTCGGTTCAATTTATCTTTTGGACCGTTCAAGGAAGAGAACCGGTGTAAACCAGTAAGAACTGAAGAAACCGATCGAAACCGGTGAGAACTGATACAAACTGGTCTAACCGAACCGGTCAGTTGTGAAAATTTTCAAAATGCTAAAGCTAAAGTTCAAACCTAGAACCTTGAGAATGCATCCTCTTTCTCTCGCCACTGAGCCACTATGCTTCTTACTATTGCATATGACAAATAATAATTATATAGTATACATTCAATTACATAATTTTATAAATATCTAATTTAATTTAATTTTTTATTTTTTATTTTTCGAATTAATTACATTTTAATTATGTGCCATTATTAATATAAATATAAAGCTCACTAAAAATTTATTAATTTGCTTGATCTATTTAAATGCTAGTATTGTGATTAAGATTATTTATTTTGATGCTAGTGTTAAAATCTCCTGATATTATAGTTAGATGACAGGCTTTATGAATGAATTGTTACTCTTATTGTGTCAAATTAAGATACTATGGTAGTAGTACAGATAAATTATATGTTTTTCTATTAGTTATTTTTAGAATGAGACTTGATTTTTCATAAAATGTTAGTGTAGATATGTGTTTCAAATTTTAATTTTAAGTTTTTGATTATTTTATATTTTTTATTTACGTGAGATCGGTTTTATCGGTTCAACCAGTGATTTATTAATTGAACTAATAAACCAATAAACCAGTAGCTTGACCGGATCGATCACCGATTCGGTTTTGATAACTATGATTTTGAGTATTTGATGGTGGATTGATGATAACGGTGACGGTGGATTGGTTTGATGATTTGAGCTGGAGGCCATGCTTGACTGGATTAGAGATAAGTTCTAGTTAAAATGTTATTTTACATGGAATTTTTGTAAGAGGAATACGAATTTTAGATTTGAATAACAAATTGATAAATCACTATGTTTTAAAAAATAGTTTTTAATTATAATATCTTCTTACGACAATTCTCAAAACCCTCTACTGAGAACCCTTTCGAGGATGATGTTCTCATCCCCTTACAAACTTCTCTTTTCAGGAAGCGGACGAAGATGCTTATGAAGAGTTTTTGTAGTTTAACTTATGCGATATGGATTTATTAGTTTAGTTATTATTATTCTTTCCTTGACATTAATATTATAACTTTTGTAAGAGGGATAGGAGTTGTATGATTTGTATGTATATAATGTGTATAAGTTACTTGAGTAAGAAGTTTTTTATACGTATATACTTGTTTTTTTTTTGTAAAAATATTTTTTTCGATTTTTCAAATAAAATAACGACATAGTTTCGAGTCAAATGCTCATTTTTTGTTATTAAGTTTAGAAGTTGACGTAATACCCGAGTTATCAGAGTGGCACAGCCAGAAGCGTGCATTCTGGTAGTGAGGGTGTTACAGGATGGATCCTCAGGCTAAGCTGCTGAGCTACATTTGCGGTGATTGTGGGATGGAGAACACACTGAAACCCAGTGACGTCATCCAGTGCCGTGAGTGCGGTTACTGCATCCTTTACAAGAAGTATACCTGTCGCAGTAAGCATCCTTTTTTTATCATTTGCTGAAGGTTGCTGCTTTTGTTTATCGCATTTACTTATATATTTACCTATTCATTTGTTGTGATTAGAGTTGTTCAGTATGAGGCTCGCTGAAGAAATCAAACAAAACTGGACTCCATGTTGGCTTGCTCATCGGTTTCATGCTTTCATCTCTATATAAATTTAAGTGTTGTTTTCAAAATGATAGCATGTTTCTTTTGTGTAATATTGTCAACAAGGTCAAAATGCTAGAACTGGCATAAAAGTTAGAGTTAAACGCCCAAACTGGCACCAAAGCTGGTGTTTAACTCCAAGGAAGACCTCTACACGTGTAAAGCTCAATGCTCAGCCTAAACACACACTAAGTGGGCCCGGAAGTGGATTTCTACATCATTTACCTATTTCTGTAAACCCTAGTAGCTAGTTTCATTATAAATAGGACCTTTTACTATTGTAATTTCATCTTGGAAACTTGGCATCTATCTTTGATCAGTTTATGCGATCTTAGACATTGGGGAGGCTGGCTATTCGGCCATGCCTAGACCTGGTTCTTATGTATTTTCAACGGTGGAGTTTCTACACACCATAGATTCAGGTGTGGAGCTCTGCTGTTCCTCGAGTATTCATGCAAAGTACTACTGTTTTCTATTCAATTCATGCTTATTCCTATTCTAAGATATTTGCTTGCACTTCAACATGATGAATGTGATGATCCGTGACACTCATCACTATTCTCAACCTATGAACGCGTGCATGACAACCGCTCCCGTTCTACCTTAGATCGAGCGTATATCTCTTAGCCTCTATTTCGAAATATCGGAGTCTTCATGGTATCAGCTAGAATTATTGGCGGCCATTCCTGAGATCCGGAAAGTCTAAACCTTGTTTGTGGTATTCCGAGTAGGATTCGGGAAGGGATGACTATGACGAGCTTCAAACTCGCGAGTGTTGGGTGTAGTGACAGATGCAAAAGGATCACTGGATTCTATTCCAACATGATCGAGAACCGACAGATGATTAGCCATGCGGTTACAGCGCGCATGGACCATTTTCACTGAGAGGATGGGAGGTAGCCATTGACGCCGGTGAAACCCAACATACAGCTTGCCATGGAACAGAGTATGAAGGATTGGATGAAGGCAGTAGGAAAGCAGAGATTCAACTTAGAACAAAGCATCTCTATGCACTTATCTGAAATTCTCACCAATGAATTACATAAGTATCTCTATCTTTATTTCATGTTTATTTATCTTTTAATTATTAAAACACCATAACCATTTGAATCCGCATGACTGAGATTTACAAGGTGACCATAGCTTGCTTCAAACCGACAATCTCCTTGGGATCAACCCTTACTCACATAAGGTTTATTACTTGGACGACCCAGTGCACTTGCTGGTTAGTTGTGCGAAGTTGTGAAAAAGAGTTGAGATTACAATTGTGCGTACCAAGTTGTTGGCGTCATTGTGAATCACAATTTCGTGCACCATGTTTTTGGCGCCGTTGCCGGGGATTGTTTGAGTTTGGACAACTGACGGTTCATCTTGTTGCTCAGATTAGGTAATTTTTATTTTCTTTTCAAAAAGCTTTCAAAAATCTTTCAAAAGTTTTTTTTATTTATTTGTTTTCGTTTTTCCAAAATTATTTTGGAAAAATTCCAAAAAAATTCATAAAATCATAAAAACTCAAAAAATTTCATGGTTCTTGTTTTAATCTAGGGCCAAATTTTAATTTTGGTGTCAATTGCATGATTTTAATGGTCTTGCAATTTTCGAAACACATGCATTGTGTTCTTGATGATCTTCAAGTCGTTCTTGATGAATTGCCTTGTTTGATCTTCATGATTTATTGATTTGCACTGCAAGATGGTCTACATATGCATTCTTGCATTCATATGGCCCAAACATGAGAAAGTTCTAAGTTTGGTGTCCTCCATATTTTCTTTCATTAAGAAAACTGAGTTCTTGCTGTTCATCTTGATCTTTAAGATTGTTCTTGGTGTTCATCTTGACGTTTATAATGTTCTTGCATATATCTTGTGTTTTGATCCAAGAATTATATGTTTTGACTCATTTCGTTGTTTTTCAAAATTGAAAACATATCTTCTTGAATAAAGGATTTAGCAAAATGAAGATCCAAGAACATAAAGAAGAGGAATTACAGAGAAAAAGCTGGGTGTTCAAAACGCCCAGTGAAGAAGGAAAACTGGCATTTAAACGCCAGCCAGGGTACCTGGCTGGGCGTTTAAATGCCGAAACCATGCAGCAATTGGGTGTTAAATGCCCAAAACATGCAGCTCCTGGGCGTTTAACGCCAGGATGACACAAGGAGAGGAATTTTGTTTTCAAATCAAATCTTTTTCAAATCTTCATAATTTTTCAAAATTGGTGGACGAAATTGTGATCCATATTCTTTGTATTTGTATGAAATCATTATTATGGCACCGGTTGAATTCACAACTCCGTTCAACTAACCAGCAAGTGTACTGGGTCGTCCAAGTAATAAACCTTACGTGAGTAAGGGTCGATCCCACAGAGATTGTTGGTATGAAGCAAGCTATGGTCACCTTGTAAATCTCAGTTAGGCAGATTAAATTGGTTTATGGTTTCGAAAATTAATAATAAAATAGAAATAATAAAAGGGATAGAATACTTATGCAGATTCATTGGTGGGAATTTCAGATAGGCGAATGGAGATACTGTATGGCTCAAGAACGCCTACTTTCCTATTGCTTCAACTCAATCCTTCTTACTCCTTTCCATAGCAAGCTGTGTATAGGGGTTCACCGTTCGACGATGGCTACTTTGTATCCTCTCTGGAAAATGGTCCTCTGCGCTGTCACTCGCATGGCTAATCGTCTGGAGGCATCACACTGGCCGAGGGCTACATCCCATCCTCGCAGTGAAAACTACGCTCACGCGCTCTGTCACAGCACGGCTAATCACTGGTTGGTTCCCGCTCCTGCTGGAATAGAATCCCTTGATTCTTTTGCGTCTGTCACTAACGCCCAGCACTTGCGAGTCTGAAGCACGTCACAGTCATTCATTACCAGAATCCTACTCGGAATACCACAGACAAGGTTAGACTTTCCGGATTCCCAGGATCCTACTCGTAATACCACAGACAAGGTTAGACTTTCCGGATCCTCATAAATGCCGCCATCTATCTAGCTTATACCACGAAGATTCTGTTGGGGAATCTAAGAGATACACATTCAAGCTCGGTTGCATGTAGAACGGAGGTGGTTGTCAATCACGCGCGTTCATAGGTGAGAATGATGATGAGCGTCACATAATCATCACCTTCATCATGTTCTTGGGTGCGAATAAATATCTTGGAATAAGAATAAGAGAGAATTGAATAAAAAGTAGCAGTAATTGTATTGAAACTTGAGGTACAGCAGAGCTCCACACCCTTAATCTATGGTGTGCAGAAACTCCACCGTTGAAAATACATAAGTAAAAGGTTCAGGCATGGCCGAATGGCCAGCCCCCTGAGTGATCAAGAGACCGAATAATCAAAGGCTAAACAGTCAAGAGATTAAACTGTCAAAAGATGTCTAATACAATAGTTAAATGTTCTATTTATAATAAACTAGCTCCTAGGGTTTACATGAGTAAGTAATTGATGCATAAATCCACTTCTGGGGCCCACTTGGTGTATGCTTGGGCAGAGCTTGATCAATCCACGAGCTGAGGCTTCTCTTGGAGTTGAACTCCGAGTTATGACGTGTTTTGGGCGTTCAACTCCGGATCATGACGTTTTTCTGGCGTTTAACTCCAGACAGCAGCATGTACTTGGCGTTCAACGCCAGGTTACGTCGTCAATTTCCGAATAAAGTATGAACTATTATATATTGCTGGAAAGCTCTGGATGTCTACTTTTCAAAGCCATTAAGAGCGCGCCAATTGGAGTTCTGTAGCTCCAGAAAATCCATTTCGAGTGCAGGGAGGTCAGATTCCAACAGCATCAGCAGTCCTTTTGTCAGCCTTTTTCAGAGTTTTGCTCAAGTCCCTCAATTTCAGCCAGAAATTACCTGAAATCACAGAAAAACACACAAACTCATAGTAAAGTTCAGAAATGTGAATTTAAGATAAAAACTAATGAAAACATCCCTAAAAGTAGCTTGAACTTACTAAAAACTACCTAAAAACAATGCCAAAAAGCGTATAAATTATCCGCTCATCACAACACCAAACTTAAATTATTGCTTGTCCCCAAGCAACTGAAAATCAAATAGGATAAAAATAAGAGAATATACTATAAATTTCAAAATATCAATGAATATTAATTATAATTAGATGAGCGGGACTTGTAGCTTTTTGCTTCTGAACAGTTTTGGCATCTCACTTTTTCCTTTGAAGTTCTGAATGATTGGCTTCTCTAGGAACTTAGAATTTTGGATAGTGTTATTGACTTTCCTAGTTAAGCATGTTGATTCTTGAACACAGCTACTTATGAGTCTTGGCCGTGGCCCTAAGCACTTTGTTTTCCAGTATTACCACCGGATACATAAATGCCACAGACACATAACTGGGTGAACCTTTTCAGATTGTGACTCAGCTTTGCTAGAGTCCCCAGTTAGAGGTGTCCAGAGCTCTTAAGCACACTCTTTTGCTTTGGATCACAACTTTAACCACTCAGTCTCAAGCTTTTCACTTGGACCTTCATGACACAAGCACATGGTTAGGGACAGCTTGGTTTAGCCGCTTAGGCCTAGATTTTATTTCCTTGGGCCCTCCTATCCATTGATGCTCAAAGCCTTGGATCCTTTTTTACCCTTGCCTTTTGGTTTTAAGGGCTATTGGCTTTTTCTGCTTGCTTTTTCTTTTTCTTTCTATTTTTTTTTCGCAAGCTTTTTTTTTCACTGCTTTTTCTTGCTTCAAGAATCAATTTCATGATTTTTCAGATTATCAATAACATTTCTCTTTGTTCATCATTCTTTCAAGAGCCAACAATTTTAACATTCATAAACAACAAGATCAAAAGACATATGCACTGTTCAAGCATTCATTCAGAAAACAAAAGTATTGTCACCACATCAATATAATTAAATTAAATTCAAGGATAATTTCGAAATTCATGTACTTCTTGTTCTTTTGAATTAAAACATTTTTCATTTAAGAGAGGTGAAGGATTAATGGATTTTATTCATAGCTTTAAGGCATGGTTACATACTAATGATCATGAAATAAAGACACAAAACATAGATAAACACAACATTAAAAACCGAAAAACAGAAAGAAATAAAGAACAAGGAATGAATCCACCTCTAGTGGCGTCTTCTTCTTGAAGGTCCAACAATGTCCTTAAGCTCTTCTATGTCCCTTCCTTGCCTTTGTTGCTCCTCCCTCATTGCTCTTTGATCTTCTCTTATTTCTTGGAGAATGATGGAGTGCTCATGATGTTCCACCCTTAATTGTTCAACATTGTGGCTCAAATCTTCTAAGGAAGTGTTGAGTTGTTCCCAATAGTTGTTTGGAGGAAAGTGCATCCCTTGAGGCATCTCAGGGATTTCTTGATGATGAGCTTCCTTATGCATCTCTTGAGAACCGTGAGGGGTCTCTCTTGCTTGCTCCATCCTCTTCTTGGTGATGGGCTTATCCTCTTCAATGAGGATGTCTCCTTCTATGATAACTCCAGCTGAGTAACATAGATGGCAAATAAGGTGAGGGAAAGCTAGCCGTGCCATGGGTGAAGGCTTGTCGGCTATTTTGTAGATTTCATTGGAGATGACCTCATGAACTTCTACTTCCTCTCCAATCATGATGCCATGAATCATGATGGCCCGATCCACAGTAACTTCAGATCGGTTGCTAGTAGGAATGATGGAGCGTTGAATGAACTCCAACCATCCTCTAGCCTCAGGCTTGAGATCCAGTCTTCTTAGTTGGACTGGCTTGCCTTTGGAGTCTCTCTTCCATTTAGCTCCTTCCACATAAATGTCCATAAGGACTTGGTCCAACCTTTGATCAAAGTTGACCCTTCTAGTGTAGGGGCGTTCATCTCCTTGCATCATAGGCAAGTAAAACGCCAACCTCACATTTTCCGGACTAAAATCCAAGTATTTCCCCCGAACCATTGTGAGATAATTCTTTGGACTCGGGTTCATACCTTGATCATGGTTCCTAGTGATCCATGCATTGGCATAGAACTCTTGAACCATTAAGATTCCGACTTGTTGCATGGGGTTGGTTAGGACTTCCCAACCTCTTCTTCGGACTTCATGTCGGATCTCCGGATACTCATTTTTCTTGAGCTTGAAGGGGACCTCAGGGATCACCTTCTTCTTTGCCACAACATCATAGAAGTGGTCTTGATGGCTCTTGGAGATGAATCTTTCCATCTCTCATGACTCGGAGGTGGAAGCTTTTGTCTTCCCTTTTCCTTTTCTAGAGGATACTCCGGCCTTAGCTGCCATTGATGGTAATGGAAAAACAAAAAAAAGCTTATGCTTTTACCACACCAAACTTAAAATATTACTCGCCCTCGAGCAAGAGAAGAAAGAAGAGAAGAAGAAGAAGAAGAAAAGATTGTAGAGAGGGAGAGAGGTGGGTTCGGCTAAGTGAGAGAAAAGGGGTTTGTGTTGTGTGAAAATGAAGGAGAATGGAAGGGTATTTATAGGGAGAGGGGGTAGTGTGTATTCGGTCATATAGGGTGGGAATGGGTGGGAAATTGGTTTTGAATTTTTGAAGGTAGGTGGGATTTATGGGGAAGAGTAGATGGATGTGATTGAAGTTGTTGGGAAGTGTGACATGGGGAAGAGAAATCACAAAAATAAGATTAGGAGGTAAGGTGGGAATATTTTAGGTGGGGATCCTGTGGGGTCCACAGATCCTGAGGTATCCTGTGGGATCCACAGATCCTGAGGTGTCAAGGAATTCCATCCCTGCACCAAATAGGCATGTAAAATGCCTTCATGCATCATTCTGGCGTTTAAACGCCCATTGGTGCACATTCTGGGCGTTCAACGCCCATGTAAAGCATGTTTCTAGCGTTGAACGCCAGTTTCATGCTTGTTACTGGCGTTCAGCGCCAGTTTTTCCTCTCTAGGCACATTCCTGGCGTTCAGCGCCAGAATGTTGCTTGTTTCTGGCGTTCAGCGCCAGAATGATGCTCTGTTCTGGCGTTGAACGCCAGCCAGATGCATCTTACTGGCGTTGTACGCCAGCCAGTTGCATCTTACTGGCGTTGAACGCCAGCCTGTGCGTCCTCCAGGGTGTAAAATTTTTCTTCTGCTGTTTTTGATTCTATTTTTTATTTTTATGATTTTTTCGTGACTCCTCATGATCATGTACCTAATAAAACACAAAATAACAATAATATAGAATAAAATAAAAATTAGATAAATAAAATTGGGTTGCCTCCCAACAAGCGCTTCTTTAATGTCAATAGCTTGACAGTGGCTCTCATGGAGCCACAAGGTGATCAGGTCAATGTTGTATAGTTGCCAACACCAAAATTAGAGTTTGGATATAGGGTCTTAACACCAAACTTAGAGTTTGGTTGTGGCCTCACAACACCAAACTTAGAGTTTGACTGTGTGGGCTCTTCTTGACTCTGAACTGAGAGAAGTTCTTCATGCTTACTCTCTTCTGTCACAAAGGGATGGCCATGTGCCTTAAACACAAGGTAGTCCCCATTCAATTGAAGGACTAATTCACCTCTGTTGACATCTATCACAGCTCCTGCTGTGGCTAGGAAAGGTCTTCCAAGGATGATGCAATCATCCTCTTCCTTCCTAGTGTCTAAGATTATGAAATCAGCAGGGATGTAAAGGCCTTCAACCTTTACTAACACGTCTTCTACTATTCCATAAGCTTGTCTCAATGACTTGTCTGCCAGTTGTAATGAGAACAAGGCAGGTTGTACCTCAATGATCCCCAGCTTCTCCATTACAGAGAGTGGCATAAGATTTATCCCTGACCCCAGATCACACAGAGCATTTGCAAAGGTCATGGTGCCTATGGTACAAGGTATTAAGAACTTGCCAGGATCTTGTTTCTTTTGAGGTAGAATTTTCTGAATCCAAGTATCCAGTTCATTAATGAGCAAGGGAGGTTCACTTTCCCAAGTCTCATTACCAAACAACTTGGCATTCAGCTTCATGATAGCTCCTAAATATTGAGCAACTTGCTCTCCAGTTACATCTTCATCCTCTTCTGAGGAAGAATAGTCTTCAGAGCTCATGAATGGCAGAAGGAGATTTAATGGAATCTCTATGGTCTCTATATGAGCCTCAGATTCCTTTGGATCCTTAATAGGAAACTCCTTCTTGCTTGAGGGACGTCCCAGGAGGTCTTTCTCACTAGGATTTTTGTCCTCCTCCTCCCTTGTGCATTCGGCCATATTGACTATGTCGATGGCCTTGCACTCTCCTTTTGGATTTTCTTCTGTATTGCTTGGGAGAATACTGAGAGGAGTTTCAATGACTTTCTTACTCAGCTGGCCCACTTGTGCCTCCAGATTTCTAATGGAGGATCTTGTTTCACTCATGAAACTGAAAGTGGCCTTTGACAGATCAGAGACTACATTGGCTAAATTAGAGGTGTTTTGTTCAGAATTCTCTATCTGTTGCTGAGAAGATGATGGATATGGCTTGCTATTGCCCAGCCTGTTGCGTCCACCATTGTTAAAGCGTTGTTGAGGCTTTTGTTGATCATTCCATGAGAAATTTGGATGATTTCTCCATGATGGGTTATAAGTGTTTCCATAAGGTTCACCCATGTAATTAACCTCTGCCATGGCAGGGTTCTCAGGATCATAAGCTTCTTCAGAAGCTGCCTCTCTAGTACTGTTGGATGCATGTTGCCATCCATTCAGATTTTGAGAGATCATGTTGACCTGTTGAGTCAACACTTTGTTCTGAGCCAATATGGCATTCAGAGTATCAATTTCAAGAACTCCTTTCTTCTGAGGTATCCCATTGTTCACGGAATTCCTCTCAGAAGTGTACATGAATTGGTTGTTTGCAACCATGTCAATGAGTTCTTGAGCCTCTTCAGGCGTTTTCTTCAGGTGAATAGATCCTCCTGCAGAATGGTCCAATGACATTTTCGAAAATTCAAAGAGACCATAATAGAATATATCTAATATGGTCCATTCTGAAGACATGTCAGATGGACATCTTTTGGTCAGCTGCTTGTATCTTTCCCAAGCTTCATAGAGGGATTCACCATCTTTTTGTTTGAAGATTTGAACATCCACTCTCAGCTTGCTCAGCTTTTAAGGAGGAAAGAATTTATCCAAGAAGGCAGTGACCAGCTTATCCCATGAGTCCAGGCTATCCTTGGGTTGTGAATCCAACCATATTCTAGCTCTGTCTCTTACAGCAAAAGGGCAAAGCATGAGTCTGTAGACTTCAGGATCAACTCCATTCGTCTTTACAGTCTCACAGATCTGCAAGAACTCAGTTAAAAACTGATAAGGATCTTCAGATGGAAGTCCATAAAACTTGCAGTTTTGTTGCATTAAAGCAACTAGCTGAGGTTTCAGCTCAAAGTTGTTGGCTCCAACGGCAGGAATGGAGATGCTTCTTCCATCAAACTTGGACATTGGCTTTGTGAAGTCACCAAGCATTCTCCTTGCATTAATATTATTTTCGGCTGCCATCTCCTTCTCTTGTTTGAAAATTTCTGAAAGGTTGTTTCTGGATTGTTGTAATTTAGCTTCTCTTAATTTTCTCTTCAAAGTCCTTTCAGGTTCTGGATCAATTTCAACAAGAGTGCCTTTATCCCTGTTCCTGCTCATATGAAAGAGAAGAAAACAAGAAAAGAAAGAGGAATCCTCTATGTCACAGTATAGAGATTCCTTTATGTTAGTAGAAAAAGAAAGGGGAGAAGAATGTAGAAGAGGGGCTTCGGATAATTAGATGGAGAGAGGTGAAGAGAAGTGTTAGTAAATAAATAATTAAATAGAAGAAGAAAAGAGAAGGGAGATTTCAAAATTAATTTTCGAAAAGGGGTTAGTAATTTTTGAAAATTAAAGATAAAATTAAAATTTGAAACAATTAATTAATTAAAAAAAAAAGAATTTTTGAAAAGGGGTAAGATATTTTCGAAAATTAGAGAGGGAAAAATAGTTAGGTGGTTTTGAAAAAGATAAGAAACAAACAAAAAGTTAGTTAGTTGTTTGAAAAAGATATTGAAATTAAATTTTAAAAAGATAAGAAGAAAAGGAGTTAGATAAGATATTTTGAAATCAAATTGTGAAAAATATAAAATTTAAAAAAAAAATAAGATAAAAAGATAAGATAAAAGTTTTAAGAAAAAGATATTTTGAAAAAGATTTAATTTTTAAAATGACTTAACTAACAAGAAACTACAAGATAAGATTCTAGAATTTAAAGATTGAACCTTTCTTAACAAGAAAGTAACAAACTTCAAATTTTTGAACCAATCACATTAATTGTTAGCTAATTTTCGAAAATTAGATATAAAGTCTAAGAAAAAGATTTTTGAAAAATAATTTTTAAAATTTTTGAAAATAATAAAAAATGAAAAAGATATGATTTTTGAAAAAGATTTTGAAAAGATAAGATTTTTAAAATTGAAATTTTGACTTGACTTGTAAGAAACAACTAATTTTAAAAATTTTTTGACCAAGTCAACCCAAAATTTCGATAATTTGGAGGGAAATAAGGAAAAGATATTTTTTTGATTTTTGAATTTTTAATTATGAGAGAGAAAAACAACAAATTTACTCAATGCATGAAATTTTTAGATCAAAACAATGAATGCATGCCAGAATGCTATGAATGTCAAGATGAACACCAAGAACACTTTGAAGATCATGATGAACATCAAGAACATGATTTTGAAAAATTTTTGATGCAAAGAAAACATGCAAGACACCAAACTTAGAAATTTTTAATGCTTGGAAAATATGAATGCAAAGATGCACATGAAAAGCAAGAAAAGACACAAAACAAGAAAACATCAAGATCAAACAAGAAGACTTACCAAGAACAACTTGAAGATCATGAAGAACACTGTGAATGCATGGAATTTTCGAAAATTGCAAGAAAAAATTTTTAAAACATGCAATTGACACCAAACTTAAAAATTGACTTAATACTCAAACAAGAAACACAAAATATTTTTGGTTTTTTTGATTTTCTAAATATTTTTGGATTTTTATTAATTTTTTTCGAAAATAAAATTTAGAAAAACGAAAAATCAAAGAAAAATTTTGAAAAGAAAATTACCTAATCTGAGCAACAAGATGAACCGTCAGTTGTCCATACTCGAACAATCCCCGGCAACGGCGCCAAAAACTTGGTGTTGTTGCCGGATTAAAACTTGGCACCATTGTGGGTTGGAAACAATTGTTTGAATTGTTGTTCGAAATTGATTGTTCCCCGGCAACGGCGCCAAAAACTTGGTGGACGAAATTGTGATCCATATTCTTTGTGTTTGTATGAAATCATTATTATGGCACCGGTTGAATTCACAACTCCGTTCAACTAACCAGCAAGTGTACTGGGTCGTCCAAGTAATAAACCTTACGTGAGTAAGGGTCGATCCCACAGAGATTGTTGGTATGAAGCAAGCTATGGTCACCTTGTAAATCTCAGTTAGGCAGATTAAATTGGTTTATGGTTTCGAAAATTAATAATAAAATAGAAATAATAAAAGGGATAGAATACTTATGCAGATTCATTGGTGGGAATTTCAGATAGGCGAATGGAGATACTGTATGGCTCAAGAACGCCTACTTTCCTATTGCTTCAACTCAATCCTTCTTACTCCTTTCCATAGCAAGCTGTGTATAGGGGTTCACCGTTCGACGATGGCTACTTTGTATCCTCTCTGGAAAATGGTCCTCTGCGCTGTCACTCGCATGGCTAATCGTCTGGAGGCATCACACTGGCCGAGGGCTACATCCCATCCTCGCAGTGAAAACTACGCTCACGCGCTCTGTCACAGCACGGCTAATCACTGGTTGGTTCCCGCTCCTGCTGGAATAGAATCCCTTGATTCTTTTGCGTCTGTCACTAACGCCCAGCACTTGCGAGTCTGAAGCACGTCACAGTCATTCATTACCAGAATCCTACTCGGAATACCACAGACAAGGTTAGACTTTCCGGATTCCCAGGATCCTACTCGTAATACCACAGACAAGGTTAGACTTTCCGGATCCTCATAAATGCCGCCATCTATCTAGCTTATACCACGAAGATTCTGTTGGGGAATCTAAGAGATACACATTCAAGCTCGGTTGCATGTAGAACGGAGGTGGTTGTCAATCACGCGCGTTCATAGGTGAGAATGATGATGAGCGTCACATAATCATCACCTTCATCATGTTCTTGGGTGCGAATAAATATCTTGGAATAAGAATAAGAGAGAATTGAATAAAAAGTAGCAGTAATTGTATTGAAACTTGAGGTACAGCAGAGCTCCACACCCTTAATCTATGGTGTGCAGAAACTCCACCGTTGAAAATACATAAGTAAAAGGTTCAGGCATGGCCGAATGGCCAGCCCCCTGAGTGATCAAGAGACCGAATAATCAAAGGCTAAACAGTCAAGAGATTAAACTGTCAAAAGATGTCTAATACAATAGTTAAATGTTCTATTTATAATAAACTAGCTCCTAGGGTTTACATGAGTAAGTAATTGATGCATAAATCCACTTCTGGGGCCCACTTGGTGTATGCTTGGGCAGAGCTTGATCAATCCACGAGCTGAGGCTTCTCTTGGAGTTGAACTCCGAGTTATGACGTGTTTTGGGCGTTCAACTCCGGATCATGACGTTTTTCTGGCGTTTAACTCCAGACAGCAGCATGTACTTGGCGTTCAACGCCAGGTTACGTCGTCAATTTCCGAATAAAGTATGAACTATTATATATTGCTGGAAAGCTCTGGATGTCTACTTTTCAAAGCCGTTAAGAGCGCGCCAATTGGAGTTCTGTAGCTCCAGAAAATCCATTTCGAGTGCAGGGAGGTCAGATTCCAACAGCATCAGCAGTCCTTTTGTCAGCCTTTTTCAGAGTTTTGCTCAAGTCCCTCAATTTCAGCCAGAAATTACCTGAAATCACAGAAAAACACACAAACTCATAGTAAAGTTCAGAAATGTGAATTTAAGATAAAAACTAATGAAAACATCCCTAAAAGTAGCTTGAACTTACTAAAAACTACCTAAAAACAATGCCAAAAAGCGTATAAATTATCCGCTCATCAAAAATCAAATCTTTTTCAAATCAAATATTTTCAATCATATCTTTTTTAAATCATATCTTTTCAAACAAAAAATCAAATCTTTTTAATTTCCTTTTCAAATCTTTTTCAAAATAAATTTCAATTATATCTTTTCAAACATATCTTTTTCAAATCATATCTTTTTCTAAATCAATTTCAAAATCTTTTCTAACTTCTTATCTTCTCAAAATTTATTTTCAAATCTTTTTCAACTAACTAATTGACTTTTTGTTTGTTTTACTATTTTTTATCTTTTTCAAAACCACAACCAATTTTTCAAAAATTTATTTTAAATTTTATTCTTTTTATTTTCGAAAATTCTCCCCCCTCTCTTATATTTTTCTATTTAAACACTAACATTCCTCCTCCATTGTCAATTCAAACTCCACCTCTCTTTGTGTGTTCGAATTCTTCCTTACCTACCTCATCCTTCCATTCTTGTTTTCCTCTGACACCTCAAGAAATCTCTATACTGTGACATAGACGATTCCATATTTTCTTTGTTTTCTTCTCTTTCATATGAGCAGGAACAAAGATAAAGGCATACTTGTTGAAGCTGATCCTGAACCTGAAAGGACTCTGAAGAGGAAGCTAAAAGCAGCTAAAGCACAAAACTCTAAAAAGGACCTCACTGAACTTTCGAAAAGGAAGCAGCAAAAGAAACAATTATGGCCGAACTAAACAACAATGCAAGGAAGATGCTTGGTGATTTTACTACACCTACTTCCAACTTCTATGGAAGAAGCATCTCAATCCCTGCCATAGGAGCAAACAATTTTGAGCTAAAGCCTCAATTAGTTTCTCTACTGCAACAGAACTGCAAGTTTCATGGACTTCCATCAGAAGATCCTTATTAGTTTTTAACTGAGTTCTTACAGATCTGTGATACTGTTAAGACCAATGGACTTGATCCTAAAGTCTACAAGCTTATGCTTTTCCCTTTTGCTGTAAGAGACAGAGCTAGAACATGGTTGGACTCACAACCCAGAGATAGCCTAGACTCTTGGGATAAGTTGGTCACGACTTTCTTAGCCAACTTCTTTCCTCCTCAAAAGCTGAGCAAGCTTAGAGTGGATGTTCAAACCTTCAGACAAAAAGATGGTGAGTCGCTCTATGAAGCTTGGGAAAGATACAAGCAGCTGACCAAAAAGTGTCCTTCTGACATGCTTTCATAATGGAGCACATTAGATATATTCTATGATGGTCTGTCTGAATTTTCTAAGATGTCACTGGACCACTCTGCAGGTGGATCCATTCACCTAAAGAAAATGCATGCAGAAGCTCAGGAACTTATTGAAATGGTTGCAAATAACCAGTTCATGTATACCTCTGAGAGGAATCCTGTGAGTAATGAGACGCCTCAAAAGAGAGGAGTTCTTGAAATTGATGCTCTGAATGCCATACTGGCTCAGAACAAAATATTGACCCAACAAGTCAATATGATCTCTCAGAGTCTTAATGGATTGTAAAATGCATCCAACAGTACTAAAGAAGCATCTTCTGAAGAAGAAGCTTATGATCCTGAGAACCCTGCAATGGCAGAGGTGAATTACATGGGTGAAGCCTTTGGCAACACCTATAATCCTTCACGGAAAAATCATCAAAATTTTTTATGGAAGGATCAACAGAAGCAAGGCTTCAATAATAACAATGGTGGAAGAAACAGTTTTAGTAATAGCAAACCTTTCCCATTATCATATCAGCAATAGACAGAGCATTCTGAGCAAAATCCTTCTAGCTTAGCAAACATAGTCTCTGATCTATCTAAGGCCACTCTTAGTTTCATGAGTGAAACAAGATCCTCCATTAAAAATTTGGAGGCACAAGTGTGCCAGCTGAGTAAAAGGGTTACTGAAACTCCTCCTAGCACTCTCCCAAGCAATACAGAAGAGAATCCCAAAGGAGAGTGCAAGGCCATTGATAAATCAACATGGCCAAAACCTTAGAGAAGGAGGAGGACGTGAATCCCAATGAGGAAGACCTCAGGGAACGTCCAATGGTCAGTAAGGAATACCCTAATGAGGAACCAAAGGAATCTGAGGCTAATACAGAGACCATAGAGATTTCCTTGAACCTCCTTTTACCATTCATGAGCTCTAATGACTATTCATCTTTTGAAGAGGATGAAGACATTGTTGAAGGGCAAGTTGTCCAATATTTAGGAGCAATCATGAAGCTGAATGACATGCTATTTGGTAATGAGACTTGGGAGGAAGAGCCTCCCTTGCTCACCAATGAACTGAATACATTGGTTCAGGAAGATTTACCTCAAAAGAAACAGGATCCTGGTAAATTCTTAATTCCCTGTACCATAGGCACCATGACCTTTGAGAAGGCTCTGTGTGACCTGGGGTCAGGGATAAACATGATGCCCCTCTCTGTAAAGGAGAGACTAGGAATCTATGAGGTACAGGCTACCAAATTCTCATTAGAGATGGCAGATAAATATATGAAAAAGGCTTATGGACTAGTAGAGGACGTGCTAGTGAAGGTGGAAGGCCTTTACTTCCCTGCTGATTTCATAATCCTAGACACTAGGAGGGATGAGGATGAATCCATCATCCTCGGAAGACCCTTCCTAGCCACAGCAAGAGCTGTGATTGATGTTGACAGAGGAGAGTTGATCCTTCATGTGAATGAAGAATGCCTTGTAGTAAAGACTCAAGGTTCTCCATCTGTAACCATGGAGAGTAAGCATGAAGAGCTTCTCCCAATACAGAGTCAAACAGAGCCCCCACATTCAAACTATAAGTTTGGTGTTGGGAGGCCACAACCAAACTCTAAGTTTGGTGTTGAGAGATCTCAACCATACTTTGATCATCTATGAGGCTCCATGAGAGCTCACTGTCAAGCTATTGACATTAAAGAAGTGCTTATTGGAAGGCAACTCAATTTTATTTTAATTTTATCTATATTATTTTGTTTTCTTTTAGGTTGATGATCATGTGAAGTCACAAAAACAATTACAAAAATAAAGAAGAAAATAAAAAATAGCATTGAAAACAGCACACCCTGGAGGAAGGACTTACTAGCGTTTAAATGCCAGTAAGGGTAGCAAAATGGGCGTTTAAATGCCAAAATAGGGTACCAGACTGGCGTTTCAACGCCAGAACATGGCAACAAATTGGCGTTTAAACGCCAGAACATGAAGGAAAGCTGGCGTTTAAATGCCAGAACAGGGCAGCAAACTGGCGTTTAAACGCTAGAATTGCACTCTAAGGCATTTCAAATGCCCAATTGGAGCAGGGATGAGAATTCCTTGACCCCTCAGGATCTGTGGACCCCACAGGATCCCCACCAATCTCAACTCACTCTCTCTCCCCTTCACACCCTTCTACAACACTCTTCCCCAAATACCCTTCACCAATCACCTCCATATCTCTTCCCCAAATACCCTTCACCAATCACTCCCTTAACTCTTCCCCAAAAACCCCCCACCCAACTTCAAAATTCAAAACCATTTCCCTCCCAAACCCACCCAAACCTTTCGGCCACTCTCCTTCCCTTTTCCTATAAATACCCATCTTCACTCCTTCAATCTCACACATCACAAACACTACTTCTACCACTTGGCCGAACCACATTCCACCCTCCATCTCCTCCATTTTCTTCTTTTTCCCCTTCTTTCCTTCTTCTTTTGCTCGAGGACGAGCAAACCTTTTAAGTTTGGTGTGGTAAAAGCATTGCTTTTTATTTTTCCATAACCATTTATGGCACCTAAGGCCGGAGAAACCTCTAGAAAGAGGAAGGGGAAGACAATTGCTTCCAACTCTGAGTCATGAGAGATGGAGAATTCATCTCAAAGGTCCATCAAGACCACTTTTATGAAGTTGTGGCCAAGAAAAAGGTGATCCCTATGCAATTCAGCTGGAATTGTCATAAAGGAAGACATCATCATTGAAGAGGACAAGCCAATCACCAAAAAGAGGATGGAGCAAACAAGAGAGCCCACTCATGGACCTCAACAAGAGCATGAGGAATTCCCTCATCAAGAAATCCCTGAGATTCCTCAAGGGATACATTTTCCTCCACACAACTATTGGGAGCAACTAAGGATAGGAGCACCAAAAGCACTAAGGATGGAGCAATAAAGGCAAGGAAGAGACATAGAGGAGCTCAAGAGCACCATTGGTTCTTCAAGAGGAGGAAGACGCCACCCTCACTAAGGTGGACTCATTCCTTAATCTCCTTGTCTATTTATTTTTCTGTTTTCGGCTTTATGCTGTAGGTTTTATCTATGTTTGTGTCTTCACTACATGATCATTAGTATCTAGTGTCTATGTCTTGAAACTATGAATAACTCCATGAATCTTTCACCTCTCTTACATGAAAAATGTGCTTAATTACAAAAGAACAAGAAGTACTTGGATTTCAAATTTTATCTTGAAACTAGTTTAATTATTTTGATGTGGTGGCAATACTTTTTGTTTTCTGAATGAATGCTTGAACAGTGCATATTTTTTATCTTGTTGTTTATGAATGTTAAAGTTTTTGGCTCTTTAAAGAATGATGAACAAAGAAAAATGTTATTGATAATATGAAAAATCATGAAATTGATTCTTGAAGCAAGAAAAAGTAGTGAAGAAAAAGGCAAAAAAAAGAGAAAGGAAGAAAAAGAAAAAGCAAACAGAAAAAGCCAATAGCCCTTTAAACTAAAAGACAAGGGTAAAAAGGATCCAAGGCTTTGAGCATTAATGGATAGGAGGGCCCAAGGAAATAAAATCTGGGCTTAAGCAGCTAAATCATGCAGTCCCTAACCATGTGCTTGTGGCATGCAGGTCCATGTAAAAAACATGAGACTGAGTGGTTAAAGTCGTGATCCAAAGCAAAAGAGTGTGCTAAAGAACTCTGGACACCTCTAACTAGGGACTTTAGCAAAGCTGAGTCACAATCTGAAAAGGTTCACCCAGTTATGTGTCTGTGGCATTTATGTATCCAGTGGTAATACTGGAAAACAAAGTGCTTAGGCTCACGGCCAAGACTCATAAAGTAGCTGTGTTCAAGAATCAACGTACTGAACTAGGAGAATCAATAACACTATCTAAAATTCTAAGTTCCTATAGATGACAATCATTCTGAATTTCAAAGGAAAAAGTGAGATGCCAAAACTGTTCAAAAGCAAAAAGCTACAAGTCCCGCTCATCTAATTAGGACTAAGTTTCATTGATGATGGGGGATTCATTGTATATTCTCTTCTTTTTATGCTATTTTATTTTCAGTTGCTTGGGGACAAGCAACAATTTAAGTTTGGTGTTGTGATGAGCGCATAATTTATACGCTTTTTGGCATTGTTTTTAGGTAGTTTTTAGTGGGATCTAGCTACTTTTTGGTATGTTTTTATTAGTTTTTATGAAAAATTCATATTTCTGGACTTTACTATGAGTTTGAGTGTTTTTCTGTGATTTCAGGTACTTTCTGGCTGAAATTGAGGGACCTGAGCAAAAATCTGATTCAGAGGCTGACAAAGGACTGCTGATGCTGTTGGATTCTGACCTCCCTGCACTCGAAGTGGATTTTTTGGAGCTACAGAACTCCAAATGGCGCACTCTTAATTGCGTTGGAAAGTAGACATCTAGGGTTTTCCAGCAATATATAATAATTCACACTTTGCGTGAGTTTTGACGACGTAAAATGGCGTCAAAATGCTAGCTCTCTACCTTTTTCTGGCGTCAAAATGCCAGAACTGGCATAAAAGTTGGAGTTAAACGCCCAAACTGGCACCAAAGCTGGTGTTTAACTCCAATGAAGACCTCTACACGTGTAAAGCTCAATGCTCAGCCCAAGCACACACCAAGTGGGCCCAGAAGTGGATTTCTGCATCATTTACCTATTTTTGTAAACCCTAGTAGCTAGTTTCATTATAAATAGGACCTTTTACTATTGTATGATCATCTTGGAACCTTGGCATCTATCTTTGATCAGTTTATGCGATCTTAGACATTGGGGAGGCTGGCCATTCAGCCATGCCTAGACCTTGTTCTTATGTATTTTCAACGGTGGAGTTTCTACACACCATAGATTAAGGTGTGGAGCTCTGTTGTTCCTCGAGTATTCATGCAAAGTACTACTATTATCTATTCAATTCATGCTTATTCCTATTCTAAGATATTCGCTTGCACTTCAACATGATGAATGTGATGATCCGTGACACTCATCACTATTCTCAACCTATGAACACGTGCCTGACAACCACTCCCGTTCTACCTTAGATCGAGCGTATATCTCTTAGCCTCCATTCCAAAAGATCGGAGTCTTCGTGGTATAAGCTAGAATTATTGGCGACCATTCCTGAGATCTGGAAAGTCTAAACATTGTTTGTGGTATTCCGAGTACGATCTAGGAAGGGATGACTGTGACGAGCTTCAAACTCGCGAGTGTTGGGCGTAATAACAGACGCAAAAGGATCACTGGATTTTTTTCCAACATGATTGAGAATCGACAGATGATTAGCCGTGTGGTGACTGCACACATGGACCATTTTTACTGAGAGGATGGGAGGTAGCCATTGACGCCGGTGAAACCCAACATACAGCTTGCCATGGAACGGAGTATGAAGGATTGGATGAAGGCAGTAGGAAAGTAGATATTCAACAGGAACAAAGCATCTCTATGCACTTATCTGAAATTCTCACCAATGAATTACATAAGTATCTCTATCTTTATTTCATGTTTATTTATCTTTTAATTATTAAAACTCCATAACCATTTGAATCCGCCTGACTGAGATTTACAAGGTGACCATAGCTTGCTTCAAGCCGACAATCTCCGTGGGATCGACCCTTACTCACGTAAGGTTTATTACTTAGACGACCCAATGCACTTGCTGGTTAGTTGTGCGAAGTTGTGAAAAAGAGTTGAGATTACAATTGTGCGTACCAAGTTGATGGCGCCATTGTGTATCACAATTTCGTGCACCAGGAGGTTGATAAACCATCATTTTATGATTTATATTGTGTTTAATTGAGTATTTTTATCAAGTCTTTCACCCACTTATTCATATGATTAGCATGATATTACAAGTCCTTCCCAAAATTGCTATATGATTGAAAACTTGCTTCCTAAAGATCTTTTAATTGTGTATTTTTATTCTCCTTTATACCATTCGATGCCGTGATCTGTGTGTTAAGTGTTTTAGGCTTCAGAGGGCAGGAATAGCATAGAGAATGGAGAGAAAGCTTGCAAAAATGGAAGGAACACAAATAATTGAGGAGATGACCAGCGACAAGCGATGCGGACGCATGGCTCACGCATCCACACGAATTGGAGAAAATCACAGCGGCGCGAAAGCGTGCTTGACGCGAGCGCGTGGATTGGAATCTGCATGAGTGACCGGAATGCGTGGACGATGCACACGCGTGGTAAGGAAAAATGCTGGATGACGCGAATGCATGGACGACGTAGTCGCGTGACGTGTGTGATCTGCAGAATATACAGAAATCACTGGCGTGGATTTTGGACCGTGTTTTGACCTAGATTTTGGCACAGAAACACAGACTAAAGCCAGGGAACATGTAGAGACTCAAGAGGGAGATGGAGATTCACATTAGGATAGCTTTTGATATTTAGATCTGATTTTATTCCTCTGCTAGGTTTCTCTCTACACACTCATAGTTCTTAGGATTTCATTGTTTATTGCTTTTTGGATTGGGATATTGAGAGAGTTATTACCTCCGCAAGACTTCATCATTCTAGTCAGTTTCCTTACTTTTTGCTTACTCTTTTATATCCTTAATTTGTCCAGAGTCCCAATTGGATTACTTTTAGAATTTATTAATGCAGAAACTATTTTATTTTTAATTGATCTTTTGATTATTGTCCATTATGTCTTTTTTTTATTCTCTCTTTAATTTTGTGAAGTTTATATTTATGATAATGGAGTAGTTTCCTAACTTGATTGGGAGCGGATTAAAAGGAGAACCTTGAGTTGGGATACTCAAGAGTTCAATTGTGATTGGTTCGTTGTTGGTTGACTTGTTAGTCACTAACTTTAATCTTTCCCAAGGAAGAGGATTAGGACTTGTGAATAGAAGTTGACTCCCAACTACTTGACTTTCCCTTAATCAGTGAGGGTTAACTAAGTAGAAACAACTACTAATTATTAATTGATCTTGAGAAAATCCCAACAAGGATAGAACTTTCGATTAATCTTCTCCTGCTCAAGGTATTTATTTGAATCACATAAATTCTCTGATTTAATTCCTTGTTTATCAAACTCAAAAATTTTTTGGAAAACCTATAACCAATAAGCTGCACTCTTTTGTCAACTCGTTAGGAGAGGACCTGGGACCTACTCCCAGTAATCTTATTCTTGACTTTGTGATAACTCTTTTCTAAATTGACAAGTGGATTTTTGCCTGTTAAGAGTTATACTTGCAATGCTGTTTTCCTTAATAATTCTTATTCTGCCAATTTTCACCACGTCAGTTACGTCGGGAGCGGGTCGAAACCGACAGATGAGCTCATTACCTGCACTAGGGACAGACATGCATCATGATTGATTGAGCATATCTTCTATGAATTCTATTTTCTGTGATTGTGTATGTGTTGTGTTTGTTTTCTCTTTATGTTATTTAGTTATTGTGTTGATGCGTGATTCGGTTGTTGCTGCTGACTGGGTATAGTATTAAAACGGACTTAATTAACCACCCCGATCCTACTAAGAACTCCCCAGTTCTTACCCCTGCTTTTCCCCCTTCAAATGGAAACAGGAACTCTAGTTAAGATTACCCCTATATATATACAAGGACCCAGCAAAGGATACGAAGGTGATTGAAAACTCGTCTTTTGGCTGCATGGATCGATCAGAGACAGTAAGAGTTGGTAGCGTATTTTGGGTGGCGCCGACAGTGTAGCCTAGATATTTTGAATTAGTATTTCACTTTGGATAGATCCACCGAGAGATTAGAAGCTGTAAATACTGGTTAGGCTAGTTTCGGGTGCCAGCTTAGGGGCTTCCTATATGGACCAGGGCCTAGAGTGTTAACTATGTATATAGTAGCAAGATATGAAGAATTGTATGCTAACTCATGCGATATATGGTAGTATCTTTATATGTATGTATGATCTATGCTATATGTTATGTTGATATATGATGTTGACCTTGTGTATGTTTTATTTGATTCCCTATTATGACTTGTGTATGTTTAATTAGCTGTCCTCGCAAATCTTTTTATAAAGTAAAAGTCTTTCCAAAACGCTAAACCGATTACAGGCTTAATAATAAATAGCAAACGTTTCAGGTGAACAAGTTGGTGACACTTGATTTCTAGTCTGATCATGACTTACTGGGAATTGGGTCGTTACAAGAATGGTTCGGTTGGGACCCGAAAAGGGTGGCAAAGTCCGAGTTTTAGGGGAGATGCTGTCGAAATTTTATTATGAAACTCAAGACTTTGTTTGAAATATTTAGAAAAAGGTTGGACTTGAGAAATTTTATTATTTGGTTTTTGATTTATTAAGAAAAGATTTATGTTTAGGTTTGACTTATTAAGAAAAACTTTATGTTTTGAATGTGATTTATTAAGAAAAGATTCTGTATTGAGTTTTTACTCATAAAAAAAGAGACTTTATGTTTTGAGTTTGATTAAAAAAACTACTTTTTAAGGAATTATGATTCCAGGAGTTTATTAATTTTAAAGAACGAGTTTGATTGTCGTCCTTTCTAAAGTCTCGAGATTCTGCCATGAGAATTACTTAATAAATGATTCTTTTTTAGTCTTTTCAAAAAGGTTTAAATCTGAAATGGTTTTAAAGTTGGTTTGGGAAAATCCTGGTTAAGTAAGAACTGGTTTTTGTATGAAAGAAGAACTTGTTGTAAGTAAAGTAGTTTCAGAAGTTTGGAAAAGGTTATAGGAAGTGGTGTTGGTTTTATATAAAAAATTATTTGAGTTCGGTTTGTTAAGAAGAAGAAATGAGGAGAAAAGAGAACACGGCACGTGTGATTTATGAAATGATTAAAAGGTCACGAGAGGGTGACGGAAAGTAAATAGTTAAGGTGTTGATGTGAAAATGTTAAGTTGTGGACTTTATGTGTGAATGATTGTGCAGGGATGCCTGCGTGTATGGAATGGCTTCCAGGAGAAAGGAGCCACATGCTTTAACTGGAGATCAGCGCCTGCAAAGGTTTGGAACCTTATAGAGGTTATGCCGCTGGAATGCCTTATCTGACTTGTGAGTTGGATTGCGTCGGGTGCGGGTCGAAATCGACAAATGAGCTCATTACCTGCGTTAGGGATTATACATACATCATGTTGTTTGCACATTTGCATTTGGTTGTGTGTGCTTTTTTGTTTTGGTTTGCTTATTTGATCAATTATGTTTAATTGGTAACTGTGATACTTGCTGCACTTGTTCTTTAAATGTTGTTTGCCTTGTATATGCTTGTGCTTGTGGTTGATTTTCTATTTTGATCATAGTTGTAAAAACCGAACTGGACCGATCAGTTCGACCAAAAAATCAGTGAACCGGACCCTAAGTTGGTTCGATTTATCCTTTGGATCGTTCAAGGAAGAGAACCGGTGTAAACCAGTAAGAACTGAAGAAACCGATCGAAACCGGTGAGAACCGGTACAAACTGGTCTAACCGAATCGGTCAGTTGTGAAAAATTTCAAAATGCTAAAGCTAAAGTTCAAACCTAGAACCTTGAGAATGCATCCTCTTTCTCTTGCCACTGAGCCACCATGCTTCTTACTATTGCATATGACAAATAATAATTATATAGTATACATTCAATTACATAATTTTATAAATATCTAATTTAATTTAATTTTTTATTTTTTATTTTTCAAATTAATTATATTTTAATTATGTGCCATTATTAATATAAATATAAAGCTCACTAAAAATTTGTTAATTTGCTTGATCTATTTAAATGCTAGTATTGTGATTAAGATTATTTATTTTGATGCTAGTGTTAAAATCTCCTGATATTATAGTTAGATGACAGGCTTTATGAATGAATTGTTACTCTTATTGTGTCAAATTAAGATACTATTGTAGTAGTACAGATAAATTATATGTTTTTCTATTAGTTATTTTTAGAATGAGACTTGATTTTTCATAAAATGTTAGTGTAGATATGTGTTTCAAATTTTAATTTTAAGTTTTTGATTATTTTATATTTTTTATTTACGTGAGATCGGTTTTATCGGTTCAACCAGTGATTTATCAATTGAACTAATAAACCAATAAACCAGTAGCTTGACCGGTTCGATCACCGATTCGGTTCTGATAACTATGATTTTGAGTATTTGATGGTGGATTGATGATAACGGTGACGGTGGATTGGATTGATGATTTGAGCTAGAGGCATGCTTGACAGGATTAGAGATAAGTTCTAGTTAAAATGTTATTTTACATGGAATTTTTGTAAGAGGAATACGAATTTTAGATTTGAATAACAAATTGATAAATCACTATGTTTTGAAAAATAGTTTTTAATTATAATATCTTCTTACGACAATTCTCAAAACCCTCTACTGAGAACCCTTTCGAGGATGATGTTCTCACCCCCTTACAAACTTCTCTTTTCAGGAAGCGAACGAAGACGCTTATGAAGAGTTTTTATAGTTTAACTTATGCGATATGGATTTATTAGTTTAGTTATTATTATTCTTTCCTTGACATTAATATTATAACTTTTGTAAGAGGGATAGGAGTTGTATGATTTGTATGTATATAATGTGTATAAGTTACTTGAGTAAGAAGTTTTGTTTACGTATATACTTGTTTTTTTTTTTTTTTGTAAAAATATTTTTTTCGATTTTTCAAATAAAATAACGACATAGTTTCGAGTCAAATGCTCATTTTTTGTTATTAAGTTTAGAAGTTGACGTAATACCCGAGTTATCAGAGTGACACAGCCAGAAGCGTGCATTTTGGTAGTGAGAGTGTTACAGGATGGATCCTCAGGCTGAGCCGCTGAGCTACATTTGTGGTGATTGTGGGATGGAGAACACACTGAAACCCAGGGACGTCATCCAGTGCCATGAGTGCGGTTACTGCATCCTTTACAAGAAGTATACCTGTCGCAGTAAGCATCCTTTTTTTATCACTTGCTGAAGGTTGCTGCTTTCGTTTATCGCATTTGCTTATATATTTACCTATTCATTTGTTGTGATTAGAGTTGTTCAGTATGAGGCTCGCTGAAGAAATCAAACAAAACTGGACTTCGTGTTGGCTTGCTCATCGGTTTCATACTTTCATCTCTATATAAATTTAAGTGTTGTTTTCAAAATGATATCATGTTTCTTTTGTGTAATATTGTCAACAAGGTCAATAATGTGCATGAACCTTCATCTTTATTACTTTGAATCAGTGTTATACATATACTTATTTATTATGAAATTGATCCGAGCAAAGAAAAGTTAATGTCAACGCACTTAATAAAGAGCAAGAAATCTATATACCAATAGTATTGCCGTGGAATCATATCCGACATGTCATTTTGTGGAAATTTTGATTTTTTTTAAATAGGAAATTTTTCATTTATGTGGGCCCCACAGACAACTCATAATGGGTTGTTCTATGATATGTTATCTCTTGCCTTTTCCCTATCTTCTTCTCTCTCATTGAAACCCCAATTCCGCTCCTCTGTATTCCCCAGATTAAAGTTTGTTTGCCTCTTCCCTATCTTCTTCTTCTATGAAATGTTATCTCTTGCCTTTTCCCTATCTTCTTCTTCTCTCTCATTGAAACCCCAATTCCGCTCCTCTGTATTCCCCAGATTAACGTTTGTTTGCCTCTTCTTTCTCTGTTTGTTCGGATCGGTGTATCCAGCTCCGGGATCTTTCTCGTGCTTTTTTTTTTCTTTCGTTTTATCTCTGTTGTTTCTTATTCTTCCTCCTCTTCGTCCTCCCATGGTTTCTCCATCACGGGCGACGCTTCTTCTGTCGGTGGTATCCACAGCCTCATGGAGCGTTAGTCTCTCGCTCGGCTGCTCGGACTCCTTGGCGATTCCATTTTTTGCAATGAAGATGGAAGTTAATTCGTTGGGGTTGTTTTGGATCTCGATGGTGCCAGGGATTCAAGGGCTGTCAATGGTAGTCGATTGACTCCTTGGCGATTCCGTTTTTCCACTGAAGATGGAAGTTAATTCGTTGGGGTTGTTTTGGATCTCGATAGCGCCAGGGATTCAAGGGCTGTCAATGGTAGTCGATCGGCGAGGTGGTTCTGGTCCTTTTTTTCAGCTCGCAGAAGAACTATAGGTCACAGAAGAGGTGGTATCCCTTCTTTCGTTTTTTCTTTATTCTTCCTTCTCTCTGTTTGGAAGAGGGTTTTTATTTTAAATCACTATTTTGATTCTTCGTGTTTTATGATATTTCAATTTAATTTTTTCTGTTAGGAAATTGTTGAAGTTTTTTATTTTGGTTAATTTTGAGTTTTATAATTTCCTGCTTATTTTTTTAATAGTTTTTTTCATTGTTATTAGGTTGAGACCAGAGTGCAGAGTGCAGAAGTCTTGGGGAAGTTTTTTGTTGTGTTATTGAGGTATTGGTGACTAAGTTTTCTTTTTAGCTCAATTATTCCATCATTTTTTAATTAATATGCAACTGATTGATTTGGACTATTTGCTACTGATTTGATGTTGTACATGTCAATACTGCTGTTTGTTAATTTGCTACTGATTTTGGTTATTGCTTACCTAGCTTACTGAGCAATCTCATGTTGAATTTCATGTTGAATGGGTCTTCAACATCTCTATTGGTAGTTAAGTTTTGAGTGGACACTTATTAGCTGCTGGGTTCCACTATTTTGTGTTTCAAGATCGTTAGAGTTTTTTATTTTGGTTAATTTTAAGTTTTATAATTTCCTGTGTAAATTTTTAATAATTTGTTTCATTGTTATTAGGTTGAGATCAGAGTGCAGATTGCAGGACTCTTGGGGAAGTATTTTGTTGTGTTATTGAGGTATTTGTGACTAAATTTCCTTTTGAGCTCAATTGTGCCATCATATTTGAATTATTGTTCAATTGAATGATTTGGACTATTTGCTATTGGTTTGATATTGTATACGTCAATGCTACTGTTTGTTAATTTGCTACTGAATTTGGTTATTGCTTACCTAGCTTACTGACTAATTTCATGTTGAATTTCATGTTGAATGGGTCTTCAACATCTCTATTGGTAGCTAAGTTTTGGGTGGACACTTATTAGCTGCTGGGTTCCACTATTTTGTGTTTGGAAGTCGTTAGAGTTTTTTATTTTGGTTAATTTTGAGTTTGATAATTTCCTGTGTAGTTTTTTAATAGTTTGTTTCATTGTTATTAGGTTGAGACCAGAGTGCAGAATGCAGGACTCTTGGGGAAGTATTTTGTTCTGTTATTGAGGTATTTGTGACTAAATTTCCTTGTGAACTCAATTGTGCCATCATTTTTGAATTACTGTTCAATTGAATGATTTGGACTATTTGCTACTGATTTGATATTGTACATGTCAATACTACTGTTTGTTAATTTGCTACTAATTTTGGTTATTGCTTACCTAGCTTACTGATCAATTCCATGTTGAATGGTTCTTCAACATCTCTATTGTTAGTTAAGTTTTGGGTGGACACTTATTAGCTGCTGGGTTCCACTATTTTGTGTTTCAAGATCGTTAGAGTTTTTTATTTTGGTTAATTTCAAGTTTTATAATTTTCTGTGTAATTTTTTAATAGTTTGTTTCATTGTTATTAGGTTGAGATCAGAGTGCAGATTGCAGGACTCTTGGGGAAGTATTTTGTTGTGTTATTGAGGTATTTGTGACTAAATTTTCTTTTGAACTCAATTGTGCCATCATTTTTTTAGTACTGTGCAATTGAATGATTTGGACTATTTGCTATTGATTTGATATTGTACACGTCAATGCTACTGTTTGTTGATTTGCTACTGAATTTGGTTATTGCTTAGCTAGCTTACTGACTAATTTCATGCTGAATTTCATGTTGAATGGGTCTTCAACATAAACTATTGGTAGCTAAGTTTTGGGTGGACACTTATTAGCTGCTGGGTTCTACTATTTTGTGTTTGGAAGTCGTTAGAGTTTTTTATTTTGGTTAATTTTGAGTTTGATAATTTCTTGTGTAATTTTTTAATAGTTTGTTTCATTGTTATTAGGTTTAAACCAGAGTGCAGATTGCAGGACTCTTGGGGAAGTATTTTGTTGTGTTATTGAGGTATTTGTGACTAAATTTCCTTGTGAACTCAATTGTGCCATCATTTTTTACTTACTGTGCAATTGAATGATTTGGACTATTTGCTACTGATTTGATATTGTACATGTCAATACTACTGTTTGTTAATTTTCTACTGATTTGGGTTATTGCTTACCTAGCTTACTGATCAATTTGATGTTGAATCTCATGTTAAATGGTTCTTCAACATCTCTATTGTTAACTAAGTTTTGGGTGGACACTTATTAGTTGCTGGGTTCCACTATTTTGATTCTCTGTGTTTTAAGATAAATTCTATTTTATTTTTTCTATTTCGAAATTGTTGTTTTTTTATTTTGGTTAATTTTCAGTTTTATAATTTCCTGCGTAGTTTTTTAATAGTTTGTTTCATTGTTGTTAGGTTGAAACGAGAGTGCGGAGTGCAAAACTCTTGGGGAAGTTTTTTATAAAATTATTGAGGTATTTTTGACTAGATTTTCTTTTGAGCTAAATTTGTGTGTGACAATTTATGTTTTGGTTGTAAATGTGGTTGGTTTATTGGTTATTTGTTCCTGTTAGATTAATATTACATCCGCCTCAGTTTACCTTTAGAGTTTATATTTTTTCCAAGGTGGTTGTTTGATCTTCTATTTTTTGTATGTATCTTAATTTGAACGGGTTTATTGTGTCTGATTTTTGGTGTTATTGTAACCCTCAATCTTATGTCTTTGTTGGTCTTTGGATTTTTTTACACTTGGGGGTTTTGTCTTGATGTTTATTTGGATATCTATTTCTTTTTTCTTGTCATTTTTTTCCCTCTTGACTGTTTCCCGTGGAAAAAAATAAAATTGTCTGTGTGTCATATTGGTTGAACTTTACTTTAAATCTGCTATTGTGTAATTGTGCTAATTTTGTATGTGATATTCATTTAAGTGAATATGTGAAGAAGTGGGTTTTCTTTTAGTGCTAATTCTATATATGTTCTGGATTTGAGTGTTAAACAAGTTCGAAGGTGCATGTTATTATTTACTTTCATAGTCACTGTGGTTAATGGTGTGTTGATTTTGATTTTTTTTTCTAATGGTTTGAACTGTTGCTTTGTATCGCTAATAGTGTGTGTGTGTGTGTGTTTTTTTTTTGTTCTGTTCTTACGAGGTTGAGACCAAAGTGCAGAACTCTTCATGAAGTCAAAGAAGTATTACTTTGTTCATCCAGATGAACGCCTCTTTTATGCAGATGATTTTAAAGAATCCCGGGTTTTAGATTTTTCAGGTGTTTTACTTATCGTTTGTTTGTTCTTTTTAGGTTAATATTAATTGTGTTTATTTGTAATTGTAGATGTTATCTTCTTTTCTTGGTGGTTGTTTGATCTTGCATTTGCTGTATGTATTCTAATTTGAGAGGGTTTGTTATGTGTGGTTTTTTGTATTATTGTGAGTATCAGGTTTATGTCTTTTTCGATGTTTTGATTTTATTTGAGAGTTGCGATTTTTGTCTTGATTTTTAGTTGTTTGTGTGTTTCTTTTGGTGTGTGTTAGTTATGGTTATTGGGAAGGTATTGTGTTGCATCCACTTTTATAGATGTTTACAAGTTCTTATTTTGAGTTAGATGATTTTTCAGTGTTTATATTGGTTATATTGTTGATTGTGAAAATGACCATTAATTATTACTCCTGTGATTTTCTTTTTTTAGGATTGTGGTTTTTATTTTTATTTTTTTTTGTTGGTATTTGGTTCTTTTCCGCTTGGATAGTTTTGGGTAGCTGGAAGAACGGGTCTTGCAAGGAATTATTTGAATTTTATTTTGAATTTATTACTGTGTAAATGTGTTTACTTTACTTCTTTTGAATTTTTGTCAGTTTGTTTTTTATTATTTATTATTTTATACCAGTTAAGTGTTTTATATCTTTTAATACTTTGATTGGTGGATTGAGAGGTTGACGAAGGATATGGTAAGAAAAATTATTTGAAGGTCAATGGTGTTACCCTTCCATTGTTCATCGTGTATGGTGTTTTTATGGTAATGTATATATTTTGGTGTCTATCTTTTTGGTTGTGACTGCGTTGTTTTGTGGACGAACAGATTCGCTGCAGTCCCTACAACCTTGCTCACCTTCTCAAAGAATCTCTTTTTTCGCTGTTATACTTTCTCTTGTGTTTCTGTCATCTGCTTTGGTCCAAATTATTGTTGTTGTATTGCTGTCTCAGGTGGTTAAGGTGATGTATTTTCCATATATTCTTTGATAGTTTTGGGTAGATTACTGATATTTTTTAATAGAAAATTGATATTTATAGTTGTTTGTTACAGAAATTGTGTATTGCTTACGTGGGTTACTGAGGAACTTCATTTTGAATGGGTCCTCAAAATTCTCTATTAGTTGTAAGTTTTGGGTGGACATCCATTAGCTGCTAAGTTCGGAGAAAAATATGTTCTAGGACCACCTTAAGTTAAGTAATTTTTCTTTGTATATTTTTTTACGAAAATTGTTCAAACTTTGATACAATGAAAGAATCTTGTGTTATTCTTTCTTACTATTCAAACACATTGTGTTCTGATGATTGTTGGAGTTTCCAGATTTTGTTTGTATTTTAATTTCAATTGATTTCCTTATCCATTTATATGTGTTCTTGATTTGACTGGTATGCAATTTCGAATGTTCATGTTACTTTTTTTTTCCACAATCACTATGATTAATTGTATGTTGATTTTAGTTTCTTTTTCTAATTATTTGAAGTGTTGCTTTGTATTGCTAATACTGTGTTAAAACTCTTTTTTTTTTGTTTCTTGTGGTTAGTGGGTCTAATATTACTCTTTGATCTAATACATCAATGAAAAGTTTATTCAGTTACCTCAAGTTCAGAGAATTTTTCTTCTCTTTTTGTATATTTTGTATAATTCTTTATTCTCTTCTTTTTGATATACTCATGTCATTATGGTTTACTGCTTTATGAGATTTGGTTTGTTTATAATGTGTTCCAATTTTTTCAAGAAAATGGTGTTCCCAAAGTATAGGAGTATACTTACTTTGTTTTCTCTGTTTTATTCTTTTTATTTTATTTTCCATGCAGAATGATGTATTTGTTTATTTTTTATAGGTGTCTCATCTTAGATATCATGATTGATGTGATTGAGAAAGATATTTGGTATTCCCAATAAGATCTATCTTCTTTTTGTTTTCTAACTCTTATATGTGTAAAATTACATTTTAAATAATTCTAGAATCTAATTCTTAGGTTCACTTAAGTGTTCTGTTTGGTATGCAATAACTCTATATATTTATATTGACTTTTGTACTCTTGTTATATGGATTTGGTAGAAGCTAATAGTCTATGTGTGGGAGCTTGGGAGGTCTATTATGAGGTAAAAGAATTCAGTTTACTATGGGTGGGCTGTAGGGTCATTTATCATTCTATATTAGTATTAGATTTATTGAAATGTCTCTTTTTTTAATTGAGGTAGGACTAAATGGTAACTCAATGTGTTTTCTCTCTCAAGATGAATTTAATTAATATTTTTATTGTTTATTTAATTTATTCTACTTACTGTTTTTCCACATTGTTTGCTTTGGAGGAATATGAGGTAGAAGAAAATGTAACAAGACAGAATGGGTTTAAACAAAATTTTTTGCTATTTGGTTTAGGGTATGAAATAAAAAAAAGGAAAAAAATGAGTTGGAGTCCATGTAACTCTTTTCTCTTCCTTCATTCGTGACTTGAAAATAGGTGGAAAATGTCACAACAATATCAAAATGAGAACTTTGTGCTTTGTTTGATAGAGTTGTTAAAATTTTTAAGTTTATCCTATTTGAAATTTTAAAATACATCTCTCTTGTTATTTAATTTTAAGAAATACTTTTTGTTAGATAAAATATTGGTTAAAAAAGTTAGTAACTTATTTATTTTAGGTTTTTCTCACCCTAGATAATTCATGTCTGTTGATTATTTTTTATAGGTTTTGGTTGTTTGTTGTGATGGTTGATGTGATGACTGATGTGATTGAGAGGGCAGTTGTTATTTCCAAGTATAATTTGTTTTTTATGTGTTTTTACTAGGTGCTATATATGTCAAATCAACTTTTTTGGTGTAGGAAGTTGGGGGCAGCTTCTCACTTTCCCTTCTTTTGTGTTCTTTTAGATTTATCACTCTATATTAGTATTAGATTAGTATTAGATTTGTTGAATCCTCTGTTTTTTCAATTGAGGTAGGACTAAATGGTGATTCAATGTGTTTTCTCTCTCAATATGAATTTAATTTAATATAGTTATTGTTTTTTTAATTTATTCTATTCATTGTTTATGCATATTGTTTGTTTTGGAGGAATATGAGGTAGAAGACAGTGTAACAAGACAGAATGGGAGGAAAACAAAATTTTGTACTGTTTGGTTTAGTGGATAAAATAAAAAAATGGAAAAATTGAGTTGGAGTCCATGTAACTATGTTCTCTTCATTCATTCATGGCTTGAAAATTGGTGGAGAATGTCACAATAATATCAAAATGAGAACATTGTGCTTTATTTGGTAGAGTTGTTAAAATTTTTAAGTTTATTCTATTTGAAATTTTGAAATACCTCTCTCTTGTTATTTAATTTTAAGAAATAGTTTTTGTTAAATAAAATATTCCTTAAAAAATGGGGTAACTTATTTATGTTAGGTTTTTCTCACCCTACATCATGGATCATGTGTTGACTGCTTTTCATAGGTCTTGGTTGTTTATTGTGAGGGTTGATTTGATGACTGATGTGATTGAGAGGGCAGTTGTTATTTCCAAGAAAAATTTACTTTTTTCGTGTTATTACTAGGTGCTATATATGTCAAATTAACTTTTTTGGTCTATGAAGTTGGGGGGCAGACTGTGATTTTCTCTTCTTTTGGGTTTATTTAGATTAGATTCTAGGTATGAATTGCATCTATCTAATCACTAAACCAATAAACTATAATTTACTTGATATATTAATATTAAATTAATATAATATATGTATAAATATACTGTTACTATCTATACTAGAACTACATTATCCAAGAAATTATATTGGATTTGATTTAATTTATAAGTTAACAATGATATTCTAACTATTTCCTATTGAATGTTATATATATTTAGGTTGAATTTTTAATTTATTTATTTGAGAATATTTTAATATTCTTTTAATGTTGCTCATCTTTTTATTTCCATCCTATTTGTGAATGATTACTCTAATTGATTTGTTGATTGATATATTTATGTTTTGTTTATTTTTTTTATTTTTTCTTTCCATGCATCTAAAATTCTGGGATTTAGTCAGGTTAGATATGCTAATAGATGTCTTTTCCTATTCACTTTGTTCCCAATGACTACATTATAGGTGTTTTTGGGTGTGCCTCATATGCATATGCAAATATGTTCAAGTAGATTAGATGTTAGTGGGTTTTAGGATATACTATTCTATTACTTTATAATTATTATTATTATGATTCTATGAGATTTGTTGGAAGGTGTCCTTTCTTATTTAATTGTTGCCCAGGGAGGATAGCATAGATATTCTTGATTGTGGTTGCTAGATATGTGTGTGATAGGTAATAAATGATGTATGCTATGTGATACATGTTTTCCCACCCTTTATTTGAGGTATTCAAATTCAAATTCAAATATTTTGGTGATTTTTTAACTTGTCTATAAAAAGGATTCATTGGTTGTATGGTTCAATGCACCTCATTCCTTCTCTCAAATCCTTTGTTTCTGGTTTGTGTTTATCTTTTTAGTTTTCTATATTGTGTTTGGTGGTTGAGCCAATGCCTCTTCCGTTTGATTCTATCTCTAAGATCCACCCTCCAAGGGAGGCATGGAGACTCAAAGTTAGGGTACTAAGAACTTGGATTGTTCCTTCTTTTAGAAATCATGAAGTTGCAAATTCAATGGAAATTGTTCTTGTTGATGGAGATGTGAGTGGCTGTTCGATGTTGGTCTTTGGTTGATTTTATCTACGGTTTTCTTTCATCTTTTGTTTTTTTCCGTTGTTACTATTTTTTTATTTTTAAATTTGTTGTTGTTTTTCTTGTGCAGTCTAACAAAATACAAGCAACTGTTAAGAAGCAGTTCATAAATAGGTTTAAAGAGAGTATTATTGAGGGTCAAACATACCGAATGTCATATTTTAGTGTTGTTCCAAACCAAGGCAATTATAGGGCAGCAGAACATGAGTTTAAGTTGGTTTTTCTTAACCGTACAACTGTTATTCCTGTCCCTGACGATGATATCCCAAAGACATGTTTCAGTTTCTGTCCCTTTGATGAGCTCTTGAAAATGACTGAAGATTATGTTTACTTAGTTGGTAGGTTACTTTAAATCTTTTTTATGCCTTTCATTTTTTTTTATTTCAGTTTGTTGCGTTTTTCTTGGCTGGTTTTTTATGGAAGTGTGCACTTTTAAATTGTAATTTTATTGATGTTTGTCTTTTTGGGTAGATGTTATTGGTTTGCTGACTTCTGTTGGTGAAGAGAAAGAGTACGTGAAAGATGCGAAAGTGATGAAGATGATTGTTCTTGAGTTATCTTCAAAAGAGTTTGTTTTTTTCTGCCTGATGTTGATTGTGTTTTTACATTGATTAACTATTATTTATGTTGAGCACTTGTCTTTTAGTTTTTATTGGTGTTTTATGTTGAATTGTTAATGGATCTAAGTTTTTCAATAAATATTTTTTTTTAGGTTGACAATACGCTGTGCTCTATTTGGGGAGTATGTGGATGAAGTGCATCGTTTCTTAGGTTCTGGCTATATGGAGCAGCCAGTTGTTGTGATCCAACTTGCCAAAGTTAAATTCTTTAGGAGTAGTCAATATTATAATGTTTATGCTTCCCAAATTCTTCTGGAATTTCTTTGCTTTATGTTTATTCCCTGTTTTTAACTATTTATTTATTTATTTATCTATTATTTATTTAACTCGGTGTTTTGTAGGACAAGTTGGTCTCCAAAATGTTATGCATGCTACTCGGCTGTTCTTTAATCCAGATTTGTCTGAAGTCGTTGATTTCAAAAACAGGTTATTGGATACTATCTTATTAGATAACATGTTTAGTTGATTGATGTTTTTGTTTACAATTTTAACTTGGTTAATATAATTTCAGTTTATTCTCTTTATTCGTGTTTTAAGTTTTGTTGATACTGTTTCTTTTTTTTTCTTTTTTTTAAATTGATTTTTTCCTTTTTTCCATGTAATTCTTCTGTGACGATTAGTATGATTGACCAAGGTATCAATGGAACACAGCCATTGTTTATTGCTAATGAGGGCAAAGGTGTTTCATTGGAAGATGATTTTATGCGGCTTACTAGAAGATGCACTATTGACGAACTCCATGATAACAACGAGGTTTATTGGGTTTTTTCCATGTCTTTGGTCAATTTTGACTTAGATGTCCTTTCGTGAAAAATTTATACGAAGTTTATGTTTTCCATTCATATCTCAATGTTTATTTTTTATATTATGATAGGAGGGGTCTTTTGTTGTTTTTGGTTTTGTGAGATCTAATGTGGATGAGGGACCTTGGTGGTATTCAGCTTGTGTTTGTGGGAAGTCAATTCAGCCTCAAGGTGGTGCATATTATTGTGATTTTCGTCAGCACTATGTTACTAATGTGACTCCTAGGTACCTTGTGTTTATTCCTTTATGTGTGATGTTCTTTTCTTTTTTATTTCTCTTTCCTGCTGTTGTTTATTTCTCCTTGTTCCAGTTTCCTAATTACAGTTATTTTGTTGTTTTCTTTTTTTTTTTTTGTTTCTTGTACTAAATTTTTTATTGGGTAATTCTTTGATGGTTAGATATAGGATCAAAATAGCTGTTGAGGATGACAATGGACATGGTGTATTTGTGTTATTCGATCGTGAGGCTGCTTACTTATTGAAAAAATCATGTGCTGATCTGTTTGGAGAAGTTCAGAAGGATGCAAATGTATGGTTTATTCCTGATGAGCGGATAATTTATACGCTTTTTGGCATTGTTTTTAGGTAGTTTTTAGTAAGTTTAAGCTACTTTTAGGGATGTTTTCATTAGTTTTTATGTTAAATTCACATTTCTGGACTTTACTATGAGTTTGTGTGTTTTTCTGTGATTTCAGGTAATTTCTGGCTGAAATTGAGGGACTTGAGCAAAACTCTGAAAAAGAGCTGACAAAAGGACTGCTGATGCTGTTAGAATCTGACCTCTCTGCACTCAAAATGGATTTTCTGGAGCTACAGAACTCCAAATGGCGCGCTCTCAATGGCGTTGGAAAGTAGACATCCAGAGCTTTCCAGCAATATATAATAGTTCATACTTTATTCGGAAATTGACGACGTAACTTGGCGTTGAACGCCAAGTACATGCTGCTGTCTGGAGTTAAACGCCAGAAACACGTCATGATCCGGAGTTGAACGCCCAAAACACGTCATAACTTGGAGTTCAACTCCAATAAAAGCCTCAGCTCGTGGATAGATCAAGCTCAGCCCAAACATACACCAAGTGGGCCTCGGAAGTGGATTTATGCATCAATTACTTACTCATGTAAACCCTAGGAGCTAGTTTATTATAAATAGAACTTTTTACTATCATAATCTCATCCTGGATTGTAATTTGAATCCTGTGATCACGTTTTGGGGGCTGCCCATTCGGCCATGCCTGAACCTTTCACTTATGTATTTTCAACGGTGGAGTTTCTGCACACCATAGATTAAGGGTGTGGAGCTCTGCTGTACCTCAAGTTTCAATACAATTACTATTACTTTCTATTCAATTCTCTTTTATTCTTATTCCAAGATATACGTTACACTTAACTTTGATGAATGTGATGATCCGTGACACTCATCATCATTCTCACTTATGAACGCGCGTGATTGACAACCACTTCCGTTCTACCTTAGGCCGGGCGCATATCTCTTAGATTCCCCAACAGAATCTTCGTGGTATAAGCTAGATAGATGGCGGCATTCATGAGGATCCAAAAAGTCTAACCTTGTCTGTGGTATTCCGAGTAGGATCCTGGGAATCCGGAAAGTCTAACCTTGTCTGTGGTATTCCGAGTAGGATTCCGGTATTGAATGACTATGACGAGCTTCAAACTCCTGAAGGCTGGGCGTTAGTGACAAACGCAAAAGAATCAATGGATTCTATTCCAACCTGATTGAGAACCGACAGATGATTAGCCGTGCTGTGACAGAGCATTTGGACCATTTTCACTGAGAGGATGGGATGTAGCTATCAACCAAGGGTGATGCCTCCAGACGATTAGCCGTGCAGTGACAACGCATAGGACCATTTTCCGAGAGGATTGAAAGTAGCCATTGATGATGGTGATGCCCTACATACAGCTTGCCATGGAAAGGAGTAAGAAGGATTGGATGAAAGCAATGAGAAAGTAAAGATTCAAGAGGAGCACAAGCATCTCCATGCGCCTATCTGAAATTCCCACTATTAATTTACATAAGTATTTCTATCCCTTTTTATTAATTATATTTGATTTTCTAAATTCCATAATTTTAATCTGCCTAACTGAGATTTACAAGGTGACCATAGCTTGCTTCATACCAACAATCTCTGTGGGATCGACCCTTACTCACGTAAGGTATTACTTGGATGACCCAGTACACTTGCTGGTTAAGTTGAACGGAGTTGTGTCCACATATAGCCAATAGCCATTAAATAAATCTCATGCAAATACAAAGAGGATCACAATTTCGTCCACCAATTCCCCTTTTTTTTCTCTTTCCTGTTGTTGAGTTCAATAGTGACTGAGATATGTTTCTACCATGTATAACTGTTTGTTGAGTGTGTTTGAGTGTGTATTTTGTCCTTGATTCCTCTAAGAACTATATTTTTCAAATTATTTCACAGGTTGTTTGTGGAGATAGTTATCCTGTGATGTTCCAGCAATTGGTGGGTAAAAAATTGCTCCTTAAGATAGATACCAAGAGTGTTGGTGAAGACAAGTATTTTGGAACTTTCTGTGTGAGAAGAGTTTGTGATGATGCTACTATTATTTCCATGTTTGAGTTGCCTAACTATGATGCCGATGATGAGTGTACTCCATTGAAGGTTGCATCTACAAACTTGTGTTTTTTATTTTTTTTAGTGTTTTTTAGTGTTTTTATTATTTTTTTCCGATTGTTTTTCTTTTATTTGTTTATTTTTTGTAAATTGTGTTTAGGATGGTAAGTTGGGAAAGATCCCTTCAACTAGAGATGAACATATTGTTGACAAGAAAGAGCCCTATGAGGTGCTGCATGAGGGTATCACTGCTGATGGGAATTGTTCAAATATGAAGACAAACTGCAAGCCGTTGATTGATTTTCTTGGTGAAAAGGGTGCTGTAGTTCCTGGATTGGATGATATAAGTACTGAAATTGATATTGTAAGAGAGGCAGGGAAAAGTGTTGATGATAGTGTACTTGTTGATGGGGAGTGCAGTCTGGAAATTGAGGGTCTCTTGAATTCTCCTCCCGTGGAAACTACGGTAATTTGTTTATTGGAGTTGAATTAAGTAAGAATGTGTTGCTTGGTTAAATTACATATTCTTTTCCATGAATTATGGAGAATAATCAATTTAATTTGGTTGGAAAACTAATATGATTTGTCAATATATATGGTTGTGTCTTCTCCTCTCTTTCCATTTATTCAGCCATTCTATTCTTTTGCATTGTAGAATGTACTTTCTGCTGTTCTTGATGGATCCCCTGTTCATGTGATCAAGAAAGAGAATGTTTTCAATCTTCCAAGGGGTAGAAAAGCTAAGAGAAATCTGAAAAAATCCTTTGATGATGTTGCTGATGAGGAACTTGACCCAACTTCCAAGGTTCTCAAGAACCGTGATGTTTGAGATGTTAATAGAGCTGCTGGTGCTGCTGTGAAATAGTTTATTAATCTAAGAAGTAGTTAATTTATATGCACTGAATCCAATGTTTCAGTTAGATGTGAAGATGCTGTCTGTGTCCCATCGTTTTTTTTTTAGCTGTATCCAAAGACTAGCATGGTTTCGTAGTATCCTTTTGTTTGGTTGTACTTTGCTAGAGATTGTACACAGTGTCCTATGTAAATGATGTGATATGGGCAGGTTATGGATTCTAGGTTATTTTGAAATTTGCACCTATGCAATTTATTTATATATATGTATGTACTTTCTAGGTACAACACTAAATGAAATCCAGCAGCTATTCTATTTATTAGTATATATTAGTATATATTGTATACTTTTAATTTCCTTAAACATTGTTTTGTAGTTGTTCAGAGTATCCTACGAAGATAGTTTTCTTTTCAAATTTCAAAGTGTTGCAGCTCGAAGATAATAATAATAATAATAATAATAATAATAATAATAATAATAATAATAATAATAATGTCAATATTACAGGATAAACGTGTACCGTTATTGCCACTATCAAACAAGGAATTGGGAGTTATATGTTATTCTTTTAGATAGCTATGTACTAGGTATAATGTGTTATTAGGTATAGCTGAGATACTATGTATTGTGACTCACCTTTTTCTATATGTTTTTGTTAGATTAGGATAACATTAATATTAGACATTTAGGTTTTAGATTGCTCCTCTCATTCCTGTTTTAGCTTTAATTTATAGATATTTATATATGTGTGTGTTTATATATAGGTGTATGTGTATAGTTTTGTTTGTTGAAATTCTTTCACACAAATAAATGACTCAAGTGTCATCTTGAAGATTCCTTATTCCATGGTGGTGTATTTATCTTCTATTGTTTTTTGTGGGATAAGTCAAGTTTAAATGTCTCAGTTATGTGCTTCTGCAAGATTATATAAAAAAGAATGTTTAAAAAGAAAACGAAGTCAAAGATCTCAACACTCACGTACTTCTGGTAAATATTTTGACAAACTTCTGAACTACATGTTAGATATGGTGTATATTTTGGTGTGCTCATTGTTGTTTGTGATATTTTGTAGGGAATGTTGTTGGTGAATTACGTAGTACTACGTCTACAAATATTATATGTTCTTTTTCTTTTTTAGCTAATGGTTAAATATTGTAGATTTTCATTCATTTTACCCTATTATATTTGTTGTTGTTACTATGATTTTTTTATATATGGGGTTTCTTTTTTAGTTTTCTTGTTTTTTATAATTTTTTTACTATTATCTTGTTTCTTTGTTTATTTATAAATGTTCTTTTGATTTATTTTAAATATTGGACGACGTAGGTGTTGATCGAGATTCTAGCAGTCTAACACAAAACTTATTACCTTCAGGTATTATTGTATGTTTGAGTTCTATTTTAATTGTGTATAACATAGTCTTATATTTTGTTTAAAATATCAAAGATTAGTTATACTTACTCCATGATCATTTTTTTGTCCCAAAAAAATAGATGAATCAGTTATATATGATCCTTCCATAAATACGTGTAATACATTTGGTTCTCTGATTGATCATCCTCTTTTCTTGCAAAGTGAGCTCTAAGGTACTTTTTTTTTTTAAATTTTTCATTTTGTTCAATGATAATATTTCTTTTTATTGTTCGATTTAATTTGTATGCGTTGATTTATTTTATTTATTCATACTAATTTTCCTCACATATTTATTATTATCTGTTTATTTTTTTGGATTATAAATGTGAAGATGTGATGCATAGCAAATGTATTTTTCTATGAATGATTCTTTCAGCCTTTGCCAATGTCTAATGGATTTTCCTGATTAGGATGCATGTTTCTATAATCTATCCTATTGGATTTATGTGTTGATCTCTGCATTTAGTTATACTATTCTTCTTTTTTCCAATAAATGCTGGGTTTTTGTTCTGTTTAAAATGGTGTTTCAATTGTGTGTTTGTTAATTTTGTGCTAAAGGATTTTTTCTATTACTACTCCTGTTGGAAAGTACTTTCTTAACCTCTTCTCTGTTTTACTAATTTGACATGCCTGGAAAGATTTTCAAATTAGTGGGTTAGTTGAAAACTTGGAATATGAGGTTTGAAAATTGAAACCTCCTATGTTCATTTTTTCTTCTGTAGGTAACAATTTATTAGCTAAACTATTCTGTTTTGAAGTTACAATTACAACAGATATGATTATGATGATGATAATTCTATAATATAATTGATTGATTATTATTGTTTTGTGTGTGAATCATGTTTTGTACTTCTATCTTCTGGATTTTTTTTACAACAATAATGGCTGCAACTTTCAACAATAGAGGTGATTTGTTTAATGAAATGATGAATTTATGCTTTTAGTGATGTGTTGAGATTAATATCGAATGATCTTCTGCATGCAGTGCTTGATTAGTGCACCAGTACTGGAGCTTTCCAACTTTTGCAATTTGATTCAGCTATAAGTCAATTTTCATAGTTTTCAGAGGAGTTTTCTAATAGATTTGCCTCACAATTGTCTTAAGCTTCAAGTTCTAAAAGTTTTCATGTGTGATTGTTTATATTCTATAAATTGCTTTCAGCCTTTACCAATGCCTAATAAATTTTCCTGAATAGGATGCATGTTTTTATAATCTATCCTATTGGATTTATGTGTTGACTTCTGCATTTAGTTATACTATTCTTCCGTTTTCCAATAAATGCTGGGTTTTTTTTAAATGGTGTTTCAATTTTGTGTTCGTTAATTGAAACCTCCTATATTCATTTTTTCTTCTGTGGGTAACAATTTATTAGCTAAACTATTCTGTTTTGAAGTTACAATTACAACATATACGATTATGATGATGATAATTCTATAATAAAATTGATTGATTATTATTGTTTTGTGTGTGAATCATGGAAGAAGTTGTTGGATATGTTTATACAGACAAGCGTTTCTATTGCTCTAGAAAGTTATAGAGAATTGAAAAGCGACCTGCTTTTTATCAGGTTTTGGATCAATTGAGTAGTTGGAATGGTATTTCGTATAAATAATTTTTTTATTGTGTTATTTTTTGCAAAACTGTGTGCTAGAGTGAAAACCACTCACTGTGGGGGGTTTCTATATATGACACTATCATGGTTCTTCTATTACATTGTGTGATGCTGTTTGTTTTATTTTTTTTAATTCATAATTATTATACCATTATTATAATTATATATTTTCCTTAGACTAAATTATAATTTTACTTCTCATAAAATTCAATTTATTTACAAAATCATTTTTGGAAAAAAGGGGATATTTTAAATTTTCAAATATCATCTTAATTTCATAGAGTTTCAGAAATTTTATTTTGTACATGAAAATAATTCATATATTTAATTTTTTTTTTGGTTGTGGGTTAATTAGAAATTTTAGTCTAGATTACATTTATACAATTATTATCTACATATACTTTATCTTTTTTTTATGGTATAAAAGTTATCCATCCGCCAGATATAAAAAAAGGGAAAAATCACTTTAAAAGATTGTTAGGAAAATTTAATTATTAAAAAGAATTTTTAATATTAAAATTATTAACAATAATTAATTTTTATTTTAACATGTATCATATTTAAGAAGACAAAATTTTTTTATAAAAAATAAATATATTGTTCATTATCTTTTTAGTTATTTTTCCTAATCCGTATGTTAATCTTTTTTATATTGCTAAAATATTCATTGATTACTTAATTATTTATTTTTTTGTCTTCTGTGGTTTTCCATCATTCTTTTATCTAATTATCAATAGAAAATAAAAAAAATTATGAAAGTTACTTAAACTTCGAGAGAAATAAAATTTATTCATATAAAAAAACTCTGAAATAAATAAAAACTGATATTATGATATATTCTTTTCAATATTTAGTTCTTTTTAACTATCATAAATGTTAACAAAAATTTAGTCCTTATTAATTGTGTGATTGTTTGTCTTCCTGAATAATTAATTTGTTATAACCATTATTTAGTGTGATTTATTTAAAAAAAATATCCAGATAATTCTAATTATTATCTTCTATCTTCTACTATCTTCTATTAGTATTTTCCTTTTTTTAAAGTCACCAACAAAACCTAAAAAAACCAAAGGCCCCTCCCTTCTCTCTCTCCCACACGCAGTAAAAAAAAAAAAAAAAGAGAACCTCAGAAGAAGTTACTGAGTGACCGTCTGTCATCTCTCTCTGTTGTCTCACGTCACTCAACCCAGAAATCCCACCACCCAACATTACCATGGTTAAACTCCATATCCTCATACAAATTCCAAAACTCTCCTCCTCTGCGGTGTCTCCTAGCGCTTTGGATTCCTACGAACCATATATCTCCGACAATTTCTCGGCGGATAGTGTTCTTGCTTGGGCTCTTGAGAGATCCAGAATACATAGTTTGTCCAATAGCCAGAGACATAATGATAAAGTAAATCTTCTGACACCAGAAGAAGATTTTAAATTTTTGCCCTAACCGTTGCATTCTCAACAGATTCTTCTGTTCATTCTTTTTTCCTTTGCTTTTTTTCTCATTTTTTGGTGGTTTGTGTGTCGGTAATTTTATCAACTACAGTTTTGGATTCTGAAAATATCGACTGAATACTTTTATGTGAATGTGTTGAGTTCAAGTATCCTTTATGATTATTTTCTTCCTAAAAGTAAGATTTGTGTTTGTCTGACATGTTACTGTATATTAATATGAACCAATATAAGATATTGTCATATATTTTGACATGCATGTATTATTAAAGTTAACGTTGGTTCTGAATTTAAAAGAAAAAGAAAGAAATATTTGATTTCCACAACAAGACATGTTTCATACTTGGTTGAGTGCAACATCTCACTCTTATTAAATTATTTTTTTCTTTTTTTTATGCTTTTTGTTACCAGGTTTTGAAGTGTGGATAAGAGCCAATTTTGCTGATCATTCTGATTATTAAGCCAGATTTAAGGTAACATGCTAAAATATAACATAAGAACATGATAGAAGTTCAAATGATAATAACAGAAAACTTTTTCTTTATTTAATTTTTTTCGGTTAACTAATTCTGTTTAATTCACGTTGTATTGATTGTGTCAAATTCACTAATTTCGTATTACTATGTTGTATCCAATAAGAAAAAATATTGAACAAAAAATTCAAATAAAACATTTTTAATGCTATAAAAAAATCATCCTAAAGATAATAGTAAGTTACTAATTTGGAACTATTAGGCATGTTATTAGTCAAGAACTTTTTAACTAAAAATTGTGCAATATCTTCATATTTATCCCTGGTTACTCCTTTTGTTCCTATGCATCTTTATTTTTTTCTGTTCTCCTTGTTTTTCCGAATCTGCAGGATTATATATTTTCATGCAATACTCTTTTTTTTTTCCTTTTTTTTGTCTGTCTTTTTTTCAGATAGCTGAAATAGGTTTTTTGGGCATTATTTTCCTATGATGAGTCTTGTTGCACGTAGAAGTGATCGCACAAGGTTGAGATTATATTGTTTTCCTTTTCTATTAAGGATTTATTGTTAAGTATGGTGTAAAGATACTGATTTTGGTTAATTTAGGCATTTTTTGGCACAAGAGAGCGTTGGTGAAATGATAAGGAAGAAACAGTTATCTTTCGTGCATACAGAGGACGGGTACATGTTTGGATTAATATATCATTTATGTTTTTTTTAATCTTAGGCCATGTGATCAATACATAAATCATATATAACTGAATTAATAAAATTAATGATAAAAAATTAAATGTATGTGATAAGTCTCTTTTTATTTTTAGGATGATGTTTTGCTTCCAGAGATAGTAGTTGCTAGATATGGGGTCGAGCTGAAAAATGAAATTGTCCTAATTGATCTTTGTGACAACTGTATCAAGCTTAAATTAAAAAATGGGGAAACAAAATCTGGATACCTTCCGGTGAGGTAGACAAGTTATTTGTTTTCTATGAGTTCAAGAGTGTGGTGAAAATCGGTCTAATGCATGTCACAAGTGTCATATTTTTTGTGGCTCCTGTGGATAGGCGAAGTAAACCAATTTATATGGATTTTTATGCTTTTCACTATGTTAAAGATATTGTTGATATATCTTTACTAAAACTAATTCAAGATGAGTTGGGATTGAACTACTTTGATGGACTGGATGATGTTTCATATGGTATAGAAGATAATGAGATGCATCGAAATATGAAAAGATTAGAGTTCACAGTTTTCCCTTTTTTTTAATTCTTAATTATTCTTAGTTTTATGCGTCTTATATTCTAACTACTGTATTTATTTTTTTTATTACACTTGAAGTTCTGGTGTGCAAAGGATTCAAACGAACACTTCCAATGGAACTACTGTCAAGAAGAGGTCAATAACAAAAAAAAAGAGGGTGTGCTAATTTTTTCTGGTTTAATATTAGATTGTTGTTACATGTGTTGTTGATTTTCTCACTCTTGATAACATTTAATTAATTGATAAGTTTGTTACATTTTAAGCGTATTGACTTCAATAATCAATTTCTGTCTCACACTATTCTGTATAAGGTTATCTTACATCTTTCACTGTTACAATTTTTAGTTTGCTCATATTTTTCCTATCAATTAAAATTGAAATATATAGATGTGTTGCTGAACATTATAGCAAGAGGTTAACAGAGTATGATATGAAGGCTGATCGATTTGTAAGTTTTTGTAACTATTGTTTCATACTTGTTGATGAATTTTTTTTAAGACCTGTTTCTAACCCCTTTTTTTTAACAGTATATTTGATGTGAGTTTGCTAGATTATTGCTTAAGAGTGGTGGATCGGAACAATGGAAATTTACTGTTAAGGGCTCAAAGATTACTAAAACATTTGCAATGCATCTCTTGAAAAGTAAGGGCAAGAATTGAGAGTATAAAATTGGACCCAAATAGAAAGATTTTGTCAAGATGCATAAACTTAGGCCTGGATATTTATGTGTATTTAGAAGTGTTTCGAACAAAAATCATTTGGTTTAGGTTTCTGTGGTTAGAAACTAATTATTCAGATGCTTTGATACTTTCTTTTGTTAATTTTGGGATATGTATTCTATTTTGGACTCTGGGTTTTTCATTATCTAAAATTCAAAATATGTATGGGATGTGAACTTCTTGGTTAAGTTACTTAGTTTTTGATATCAGATGTGAACAGTCAAATTAATATGCTATTTGGTTATATCATTCCCCCACTTAACTTTATACTTATTGCAATTAGATGCTTTTCTTTTTATATCATTATCATGATGTGTTAGATCCTAATTAGCATTGATATAATGATATTATATCTGACAGATTATTATGTTTAGATACAATTTATGTTTAACAATAGAGTAAAGCTAGGGAACCAAAAGCATGTCAGCCAAAATCCAGCCAAATACTTTTGGATGAATTCAAAATCTCTACGAGTTAATATATATGGATGTTTCTTCTACTAAGTATCAGAATGTTTCTTTTTCATATTAAATGGATGTTCTTTTATATATTTTTCGAATTTGTGTTTGTTGGAGGTGGATAGGTTAATGTGAGAGAAAAGAGGAAGGTTTTTATAGGTTTTAATTAGGTTTACTTAATCAATTTAAAATCGGCACCGTCAATGATATCTAGTGTAACGATGAATTGTGCCACCAAATGAAAGAGAAAGTTTGATTCGGATTTGACCAAAGGAAAAATGAATTTTGGATCGGGCTTGCTGAAAGGGTTCCGTGATCTCAGGGGTGGTTATTGGGGATTTGAAACATATTAGTCAATGAGAGATTTCATTCAAAACGGCAATTAATAACAAACATTAAAAATTAAATAAAAATTAAATTAATTAATTTAATGTTGTTTTGTTTATCTTTTGGCTGATCCCCTTTTGGTTCCACATACTTTTCCTTAACAATATTACAACTTGATGTTTCTTTCAAGTTTTCTTCTAATAAAAACTTTTTAATTGGTTGACATTTGTATTGTTTTGAATTTTTCTAACCATTTAATTCTGATATGATCATAACTTTTTTAAACTAATTTTATTCAGCTTGATCATCTACTTTATTTCTCTTTAGAACATTGTCATCTTTAAATATGGCTATGTTTGATTGATTGGATATATAATTAAACAGAAGAAGTTATTTAATTAATACTTTTTTTGTTTGAATATGACTGTGTTTGTCTAATAATAGATTTTCTTTTTATTATGAGGCCTTTAATACTGTTTTAACTTGCATATGACTTTGATTTGGGGAGATAATTATTGAATAGTTTATTTTTCATGTGTCTTCGTACAATTGTAATCCCGTGCAGTTTGCACGGGTCCTCTACTAGTAAACATAACATAGACACAAAAAAAATCATCTATGTGTCACGCTTAGCCTTATGGATATGATAGATTAACCAAATGTGGACATCTTTATAATAATTAGCCAAAAGATTCTTAATCATGACGCTAAGTTTTGAATACACCACAGTTATATGAACTATGAAAATAATTTAGGGGTTAAACATCCTCCCTAAGTATATAAATTTTAATTCTGAGATCACATAAAAAAGTTTATTAATTTCTTTAAAGTTAGAGGAAGTGTCTAATTTAGAATTTTTTGGAGATAATTTAAATGTTCATTCCAATTTTTTTATGTGATCATATATAATATAGGAAGTGGTTCATGTATATCACCGTATTTTATTGAAATATTTTTGTTCTCATCATCTTGACCATTAAAATTTATAATAAAATATATAAAAGGATAAGATAAAAGTGAAAATTTTGTATGTGGAATATTTTGTGTGAAGAGCATGGTAAAATTGTAACTTATTATTTCTTTCACCTATAAAATAAGAAATAAAATTACAGTCTAGTCCTATGATATGCAGCTTCAACTAACTTATATTGAAAAGAGCTGAAGGTTGTGATGGATTAGCATATGCCATAAATGAGCTCCTTTTTAACAAGCACTAATTTTACGATAAAATAATTATTATTCTAGTAATATTATTTAATGAAAGATATTTATTCAAAAAAATGATATATATATATATATATATATATATATATATATATATATATATATATATATATATATATATATATATGCTTTAATATTTTAACTTTATTAATATTTACTCAACTTTTTTTTATATATTATTCAATCTATTCACAATATATACATACATATCTAATAATTTAGTAATTTGTTACATCTTTTTATTTTAAAGTATTTTTTTATAAGTTTATTTTATAATATTCATTTTAATATAAACTTTTAGATCTATCATCTAATAATTTCAATGGATTATATTCACAAAAATATTAATATTTAAATTTCTTACTGAAACATTTTAGATGCAACCATAAAAATATTTTTTTATTGTGATTAAAAATGATGGTGTATATAAACTATATAATGAAATGTTTTTACACAATAACTCAAATGACATAATATTCTCATACTCACCTAGAGATTATAAATTTGAATCTCCCTATCTTTGAAAAATAAAATAATCTTCATACTATTTTTGTAGAAAAAATATTACTTGCAAATAATAATTCATGAAAAAAAATACACTATTAATTTTCAATATGATTTCAAAAACTCAAACAAATACTTCTATCATTTTATATGTTCTCGCAATTTTAAATTTATAAAAGTAATTTCACCTGCAATTCAAGAATTTATAAATAGTGATGATTAGATTTTAGTTACTATATTATAATATTTATTTTTATGCCAATGGTACATAAGTAAATAACGAGTTAATTTTACAACTTTTAATTAAATTGATAATGTCCTTTGCTCACAAAAAAAAAAAAATAAATAATGTCCCTTTTAAATTCATACATATTAGTAAGTACATTAATCTTACTGTAAAATACATTGTTACTGGTATTTTTATCAAATTAGCTAACATTATTATTTTAGAGTGCTCTAAATATTTTTTTTTCGAAAAGTTAATATAATTTCAATGTTATTAACATATGTTCTAAGAACATATTTTAACAATATCACAACAGAAAATATTTTATTAATTAAAAATTATTGAAAGTGATAACTTTTTACATTTTCAATTTATTGAATATATTAAAATATTAATAACTTATTATTATTATTATTATTATTATTATTATTATTATTATTATTATTATTATTATTATTATTATAATATGTTTTTAAAATAAACGAGAGTTTAATCTATATAATTTTGATAAGATAAACAAAATAATTATGTTACTGATGACATGTCATCATGTCATGTTTTTCTATGCTTTTTCTTTGTTTTTTTTTTTATAGATTTTATGCACTTTCTTGAGCTATAAGCAAGCCAATTGGGTAGAATTTCATGTTTCCTTTGATTCAATCAACCATGGATGAATTAATGCAATTTCATGAGATTTTGTGCTATGATTGTCATATATCATGAAAGAATAACAAACTCATGATTTTGAGCATAGCTTTGATGTATTTGGTTGATTGATGACAGGTGAAAGGAGCTTTGAAGAAGGTTAGAGAAAGAAGAAAGGGCAAGGAGCAAGAGAGAATAAAAAGCTTGAGCAAAAGCTTGCCTCAAACTTTAGCTCAAACTTTTGGAAGAGTTGAATTCACCAATGATAAGGCAAAAGCTTGCGCCAACGTTTGCCTCAAGCTTTTTGGCAAACGTTGGCGCCACAACAAACACACCCAGGAGGCCAAAAAGCTTGCGCCAACGTTTGCCTCAAACTTTAGGTCAAACGTTGGCTTGCAGCCTGAAGGGGTATACTTCCAACAAGAATAACTTGAGCTACAGAGCTCCAAATGAGGTGATTCAAAAAGCAATGGAAAGTAGAAATCGAGAGCTTTCCAAGCATATATGGCACTGCATGGTGGACACTAAAATTGAGGGAGAAAACTGCCCCGAAATGTGCATAAACGAACATGGTGGCAACCTGCAGTGAGGCCAACTGACCTCTGCACCTTCGACGGAGTATAACTTGAGCTTTGGAGCTCCAAATGATGCGCTTCCAAAGGCATTGGAAAGTAGACATTCAGGGCTTTCCAACAATATATAATAGTATGGGGTGGACAATGCGTTTGAGCCTCCAGAACTGGCGTTTTCGACCACGTTTGAGGCAAACTTCACCTCAAACGTTGGGCACCAAAGCCAGCGACCCTATCCTCTTCAAAGGAGCATAATTTGAGTTGTGGATGTCCAATTGAGGTGATTCCAATTGGGTTAGAAATCTGACATTCAGAGCTTTCGAACCATATATAATAGTCTATAGTGGGCATAAAATTGGCAACATTGACAAGAGGACAAAGTAGCACCCCAAGGCTTGATATGCAACAAGAGAGATCCACGTTTGGCTCAAAGTTTGACCTCAAACTTTGGCTCAAACGTGGATGACAGCAAAATGGCCATCTTCATGATGAGTTTGGTGAAATAGCTTGAGCCAAAGTTTACCTCAAACTTTGACTCAAGCTTTAATGGTTCTGGCCCGGTTCACAAGTGGGTTTCTCTCCAACACCAAGAGCAATTGGTGCACGAAATTGCAATCACACCTTTGCAATCTCGCACAACTAACCAGCAAGTGCACTGGGTCGTCCAAGTAATACCTTACGTGAGTAAGGGTCGATCCTACGGAGATTGTCGGCTTGAAGCAAGCTATAGTTATCTTGTAACTCTTAGTCAGGATATCAATAATTATCAGGTTTGATTGTAAAAAGCAAAAGAACATGAAATAAGTACTTGTTTTGCAGTAATGGGGAACAGGTTGAGGTTTTGGAGATGCTCTATCTTCTGAACCTGTTGTCAATGGCTACCTCCCATCCTCTCAGTGAAAATGTTCAACGCGCTCTGTCACAGCACGGCTAATCATCTGTCGGTTCTCAATCGGGTCGGAATAGAATTCAGTGATTCTTTTGCGTCTGTCACTAACGCCCAGTCCTCAGGAGTTTGAAGCTCGTCACAGTCATTCAATCCTTGAATCCTACTCAGAATACCACAGACAAGGTTTAGACCTTCCGGATTCTCTTGAATGCTGCCATCAATTCTAGCTTATACCACGAAGATTCTGATTAAGGAATCCAAGAGATATCTACTCAATCTAAGGTAGAACGGAGGTGGTTGTCAGGCACACGTTCATAGTTGAGAATGATGATGAGTGTCACGGATCATCACATTCATCAGGTTTAGGAACAAGTGATATCTTAGAATGGAAGCAAGCATGATTGAATGAAAAACAGTAGTAATTGCATTAATCCATCAAGACACAACAGAGCTCCTCACCCCCAACCATGGGGTTTAGAGACTCATGCCGTAGAAGATACAATGAGAAACGTGTAAAGTGTCATGATGTCTAGATACAATGTCAAAAGATCCTATTAATAGTGAACTAGTAACCTAGGGTATACAGAAATGAGTAAATGACGTAAAAATCCACTTCTGGGTCCACTTAGTGTGTGCTTGGGCTGAGCATTGAAGCTTTCATGTGTAGAGACTTTTTCTGAAGTTAAACGCCAGCTTTTATGCCAGTTTGGGCGTTTAACTCCAATTTTTATGCCAGTTCCAGCGTTAAACGCTGGGAATTCTGAAGCTGATTTGCAACGCCGGTTTAGGCCATCAAATCTCGGGCAAAGTATGGACTATTATACATTGCTGGAAAGCCCAGGATGTCTACTTTCCAACGCCGTTGAGAGCGCGCCAATTGGGCTTCTGTAGCTCCAGAAAATCCACTTCGAGTGCAGGGAGGTCAGAATCCAACAGCAACTGCAGTCCTTTTCAGCCTCGGAATCAGATTTTTGCTCAGGACCCTCAATTTCAGCCAGAAAATACCTGAAATCACAGAAAAACACACAAACTCATAGTAAAGTCCAGAAAAGTGAATTTTAACTAAAAACTAATAAAAATATAATAAAAACTAATTAAAACATACTAAAAACATACTAAAAACAATGTCAAAAAGCGTATAAATTATCCGCTCATCACAACACCAAACTTAAATTATTGCTTGCCCCCAAGCAACTAAAAATCAAAATAGAATAAAAAGAAGAAAATATACTATAGACTCCAAATTATCAAAAAAACTTAGTTCCAATTAGATGAGCGGGACTAGTAGCTTTTTGCTTCTGAACAGTTTCGGCAGCTCATTTTATCCTTTGAAGTTTAGAATGATTGGCATCCATAGGAACTCAGAACTCAGATAGTGTTATTGATTCTCCTAGTTAAGAATGATGATTCTTGAACATAGCTACTTTATAAGTCTTGGCTGTGGCCCAAAGCACTCTGTCTTCCAGTATTACCACCGGATACATACATGCCACAGACACCTAATTGGGTAAACCTTTTCAGATTGTGACTCAGCTTTGCTAGAGTCCCCAATTAGAGGTGTACAGGGTTCTTAAGCACACTCTTTTTGCCTTGGATCACAACTTTATTTCTTTCTTTTTCTTTTTCTTCTATTTTTTTCATTTTTTTTATTCACTGTTTTTTCTTGCTTCAAGAATCAATTTGATGATTTTTTCAGATCCTCAATAACAGTTTTCCTTTTCCATCATTCTTTCAAGAGCCAACAATTTTAACATTCTTAAAACAACAAATTCAAAAGACATATGCACTGTTCAAACATTCATTCAGAAAACAAAAAGTATTGTCACCACATCAAACTAATTCAACTAGTTTCAAAGATGAATTCGAAATCATGTACTTCTTGTTCTTTTGTGATTAAAGCATTTTTCATTTAAGAGAGGTGATGGATTCATAGGACATTCATAGCTTTAAGACATGAACTTTAAATTATATTAATCATGAATTAAGAACAAGACTCAAAAATAGATATAAGATAAGACTAATAGTAATAGAAAACAAAAAATTTAAATAGGCTCCTAATGATAGAGGTTATCACAGAGTTAGGACTCAACAACCTTGATTTTGAGAAGTGGATGCTCCCTCCACTTGAGGGGAGAGCTTTTGGCGTTTCATCTCTTGAAGTTCACGCCCCTGCTTCTCTTGTTCCTTCAGCAATTTGCAGAGCATGCAGTTCTGATTCTGCTGTTCTTCCTTAAGTTGCTCCATAGTTTCTTGTAACTTGGTGATAGATGCTTCTAGGCTGGCCCAGTAGTCAATTTCAGGAAATTCAGGGAGGAACTCCTGCGCCCTCTTTTTGATAGAGTTGTCTTGCATTTGTCCTTCCATTGACTTCTTGGTGATTGGATGTTCAATGGGTATGAATTCATCTACTCCCGTCTTCACCCCAGCCTCTTTACAGAGCAAGGAGATCAAGCTTGGGTAAGCCAGTTTGGCTTCAGTGGAATTCTTATTTGCAATTGTGTAGATCTCATAAGCAATCAGATGATGAACCTCTACTTCTTTTCCAAGCATAATGCAATGAATCATCACTGCTCTCTTGATAGTGACCTCAGAACGGTTGCTAGTGGGCAATATGGAACGCCCAATAAAGTCTAGCCAGCCTCTTGCAATTGGTTTGAGGTCTCCCCTCTTGAGTTGGTTTGGGACACCTTTTGAATTGGTTATCCACTTAGTTCCAGGGAGGCAAATGTCCTCTAGAACTTGATCCAACCCCTTATCTGCTCTCACCATTCTCCTATTAAAGGATTCAGGATCATCTTGCAGTTGAGGCAATTTGAAGACCTCTCTTATTTTGTCCAGATGGAAGTAAATAACTTTCCCTCTGACCATGGTTCTGTAAGTATGGAAAGCAGTTCCAGTCATTCTCTGCTTATCTGTCAGCCACAGATTTGAGTAGAATTCCTGAACCATGTTTCCTCCAACCTTTATTTCAGGATTGGTTAGAACTTCCCATCCTCTGTTTCGAATTTGCTCTTGGATCCCCGGATATTCATCTTCTTTTAGATCGAATTTGACTTCCGGGATCACTGACCTCAGACCCATTATTTTATGATAATGGTCTTCATGTTCTTTGGTTAAGAACTTCTCTTGATTCCAAAGGCTCTTTGGATTATTCTCTTTCTTGCCTCTTAAATTGGTTTGTTTTCCCTTAGGAGCCATGATCTTGATGAATCTTGGCTTAGTGATCACGGAAAAGCACACCAAACTTAGAGGTTTGCTTGCCCTCAAGCAAAAGAAAGGAAAGAGGGGAGAGAGGAGGAGAGCAAATTCGAATGGTGAGGAGAAAGGGGTGGCCGAACATGTATTTATAAGGGAGGAGGAGAGATTTCGAAAATTTTGAAGGAGATTTGAGAAGATATGGAAAAAATTTGAGAAATATTTGAGTTTTTGAAGAAGATTTGGAAAGGATTTGAGAGAGATTTGAAGAATGATTTTTTATTTTTGAAAATTTGAAGGTGAATGATGAAAGTTTGAAATGTGTTTGTGTAGAAAATTATGGATAAAAAAAAGAAAAGTTTGAAAAAATTTTAATCAGAAAGCAAAATCTCTGCCTCCCACCTTTCTGGCGTTTAACGCCCAATTGTTGGCCATTGTGGGCGTTTAATGCCCAGCCAGGTACCCTGGCTGGCGTTAAACGCCAGAATTCCCTTCTTCGCTGGGCGTTTTGCTAAACGCCCAGGATGCTGCACACCTGGCGTTAAACGCCCAGAATGGTGCCCATTCTGGCGTTTAACGCCCAAAGTACCCCTTACTGGCGTTTTTTCGCCAGCAAGCTCTTTTTCTCTGCTTTTTGCACTGAATCTTTCTGTAACTCTGTGAATTCCTTCAATTTTGATAATTGCCCTTTGAGAAAATGTATCAACCCTTGATTAAACCAAACAGATACCCTGTTAATCACTGGGTTGCCTCCCAGCAAGCGCTTCTTTATTGTCTTTAGCTGGACCTTCACTGAGGATCATTCAAGCCTCAGTTTCGAGCATTCCTGCTCAAAATTGCTTTCAAGATAATGCTTGATCTTCTGTCCATTAACAATGAACTTTTTGTCAGAATCGGTATCCTGAAGCTCAACATATCCATATGGTGATACTCCTGTAATCACATACGGACCTCTCCAGCGGGATTTAAGTTTTCCTGGGAACAGTCTGAGCCTAGAGTTGAAGAGCAGAACTTTTTGTCCTGGCTCAAAGACTCTAGATGACAACTTCTTGTCATGCCACTTCTTTGCCTTTTCCTTATAAATTTTTGCATTTTCAAAGGCACTGAGTCTAAATTCATCTAGCTCATTTAGCTGGAGCAATCTTTTTTCACCAGCTAACTTAGCATCCAGGTTTAGGAATCTGGTTGCCCAGTAGGCTTTATGTTCCAGTTCCACAGGCAGATGACAGGCCTTGCCATACACAAGTTGGTATGGAGAGGTTCCTATTGGAGTCTTGAATGCTGTTCTGTACGCCCACAGAGCATCATCCAAGCTCTTTGCCCAATCCTTTTTAAGAGCAATTACAGTCCGTTCTAGGATTCTTTTTAGCTCTCTGTTAGAGACTTCAGCTTGCCCATTTGTCTGTGGATGATATGGAGTTGCCACTTTGTGGCTAATTCCGTATCGGACCATAGCAGAGTACAGCTGTTTATTGCAGAAATGAGTGCCTCCATCACTGATTAGTACTCTGGGAACACCAAACCTGCTGAAGATGTGTTTCTGGAGGAATTTCAGAACGGTTTTGGTATCATTAGTGGGTGTAGCAACTGCTTCTACCCACTTAGCTACATAGTCCACTGCCACCAGAATGTAAGTGTTTGAGTATGATGGAGGGAATGGACCCATGAAGTCAATCCCCCATACATCAAACAATTCAATCTCTAATATCCCTTGTTGAGGCATGGCATATCCGTGAGGCAAGTTACCAGCTCTTTGGCAACTGTCACAGTTACGCACAAACTCTCGGGCATCTCTATAGAGAGTAGGCCAGTAGAAGCCACATTGGAGGACTTTAGTGGCTGTTCGCTCACTTCCAAAATGTCCCCCATACTGTGATCCATGGCAGTGCCATAGGATCCTTTGTGCTTCTTCTCTGGGTACACATCTGCGGATTATTCCGTCTGCACATCTCTTAAAGAGATATGGCTCATCCCATAGGTAGTACTTGGCATCTGAAATTAATTTCTTTCTTTGCACTCTGCTGTACTCCTGGGGTATGAACCTCACAGCTTTATAATTTGCAATATCTGCAAACCATGGAGCTTCCTGAATGGCAAAGAGTTGCTCATCTGGGAAAGTCTCAGAGATCTCAGTAGAAGGGAGGGACGCCCCAGCTACCGGTTCTATTCGGGACAGATGATCAGCTACTTGGTTCTCTGTCCCTTTTCTGTCTCTTATTTCTATATCAAACTCTTACAGAAGCAACACCCATCTTATGAGCCTGGGTTTTGAATCCTGCTTTGTGAGTAAGTACTTAAGAGCAGCATGGTCAGTGTACACAATCACCTTTGATCCTACTAAATAGGATCTAAATTTGTCAATGGCATAGACCACTGCAAGTAACTCTTTTTCTGTGGTTGTGTAATTCTTCTGTGCGTCATTTAGAACACGGCTGGCATAATAAATGACGTGCAGAAGCTTGATATGCCTCTGTCCCAACACTGCACCAATGGCATGGTCACTGGCATCACACATTAATTCGAATGGTAATGTCCAGTCTGGTGCAGAGATGACTGGTGCTGTGACCAGCTTGGCTTTCAGGGTCTCAAATGCCTGCAAACACTGTGTGTCAAACACAAATGGTGTGTCAGCAGCTAGCAGGTTGCTCAAAGGTTTTGCAATTTTCGAAAAATCCTTTATAAACCTTCTGTAGAATCCTGCATGCCCCAGAAAGCTTCTGATTGCCTTAACATTGGCAGGTGGTGGTAATTTTTCAATTACCTCTACCTTTGCCTTATCCACCTCTATTCCCCTGCTTGAAATTTTGTGCCCAAGGACAATTCCTTCAGTCACCATAAAGTGACATTTCTCCCAGTTTAAAACCAGGTTAGTCTCTTGGCACCTTTTCAGGACAAGTGCTAGATGGTTAAGACAGGAGCTGAATGAGTCTCCATATACTGAGAAGTCATCCATGAAGACTTCCAGGAATTTCTCCACCATATCAGAGAAGATGGATAGCATGCATCTCTGAAAGGTTGCAGGAGCATTACACAGACCAAAAGGTATCCTCCTATAGGCAAACACGCCAGAAGGGCAAGTGAATGCTGTTTTCTCTTGGTCCTGAGGATCTACTGCAATTTGGTTGTAGCCTGAATAGCCATCCAAAAAGCAGTAATAATCATGACCAGCTAGTCTTTCTAGCATTTGGTCTATGAATGGTAAAGGAAAATGATCCTTTCTGGTGGCTGTATTGAGCCTTCTGTAGTCAATACACATACGCCACCCTGTGACTGTTCTTGTAGGAACCAGTTCATTTTTTTCATTATGAACTACTGTCATGCCTCCCTTCTTGGGGACAACTTGGACAGGGCTCACCCAGGGGCTATCAGAAATAGGATAAATAATCCCAGCCTCTAGTAATTTAGTGACCTCTTTCTGCACCACCTTCTTCATGGCTGAATTTAGCCGCCTTTGTGGTTGGACCACTGGTTTGGCATTATCCTCCAATAGGATCTTGTGCATGCATCTTGCTGGGCTAATGCCCTTAAGATCACTTATGGACCACCCAAGAGCTGTCTTGTGTATCCTTAGCACTTGAATCAGTGCTTCCTCTTCCTGTGGATTTAAAGCAGAGCTTATAATCACTGGAAAAGTGTCACCCTCTCCCAGAAATACATACTTCAGGGATGGTGGTAGTGGTTTGAGTTCAGGTTTGGGAGGCTTATCCTCCTCCTGAAGAATTTTCAAAAATTCTTTTGTTTCCTCTGGTTCTTCCTGATCAGGCTGAGCATCCTTGAAGATGTCCTCAAGCTCTAATTCTAGACTTTTAGTCATATTGACCTCTTCCACTAAAGAGTCAATAATGCCAGCGCCCATGCAGTCATTTGGTGTGTCTGGATGCTGCATAGCTTTTACAACATTCAACTTGAACTCATCCTCATTGACTCTCAGGGTTACTTCCCCTTTTTGTACATCAATGAGAGTTCGTCCAGTTGCTAGGAAAGGTCTTCCTAGAATGAGAGTTGCACTCTTGTGCTCCTCCATTTCCAGCACTACAAAGTCAGTTGGAAAGGCAAATGGCCCAACCTTAACAATCATGTCCTCAATTATGCCTGATGGATATTTAATGGAGCCATCAACAAGTTGGAGGCATATCCGGGTTGGTTTGACTTCTTCAGTCAACCCAAGCTTTCTGATAGTGGATGCAGGTATTAGATTGATGCTTGCTCCAAGATCACACAGGGCTGTCTTGGTGCAAGCACCTTCTAATGTGCATGGTATCATAAAGCTTCCTGGATCTTGAAACTTTTCTAGTAAGCTTTTCAGAATGACTGCACTGCATTCTTCAGTGAGAAATACTTTTTCAGTTTCTCTCCAATCCTTCTTATGACTTAAGATCTCTTTCATGAACTTAGCATAAGAAGGTATTTGCTCAAGTGCCTCTGCAAACGGAATCTTTATTTCAAGAGTCCTTAGGTAGTCTGCAAAGCGGGCAAATTGCTTATCCTGCTCCGCTTGGCGGAGTTTCTGAGGATAAGGCATCTTGGCTTTATATTCTTCAACCTTAGTTGCTGCAGGTTTATTCCTTACAGAAGTGGTTGGAGAAGCCTTTTTAGAGGGGTTACTATCAGCACTCTCAGGTGTCTGATTCCCCATTGGCGTTTGAACGCCAGGGTTGGGTGGAAAATGGGCGTTTAACGCCAACTTTTCCCCCTTTTCTGGCGTTTGAACGCCAGAACTGGGCAAGGAATGGGCGTTTAACGCCAGCTTTCCCCCCTTTTCTGGCGTTTGAACGCCAAGAGTATTCCTCTCTGGGCTCTTACTGTCCTCAGAGGGATTTTGGATAGTGGTTTGGCTATCCTCTGTCAATTGTTCCTTTATTGGCTTTTTGCTACTTTGAGCAGTTTTATTCAATGTCTTCCCACTCCTCAGTTGAACTGCTTGGCATTCTTCTGTTATCTGTTTAGATAGCTGCTGTTTTGCCTGATTCAACTGTAATTCTATGTTCTTGTTAGCAATTTTAGTTTCTTGGAGCATCTCTTTAAATTCTGCTAACTGTTTTGTCATCAGGTGTAATTGCTGATTAAGCTCAACCATCTGTTCTTGAGGATTAGGATCAGTGGCTACTGCCATAACTTCTTCTTTTGTAGAGAACTCATTGCTAGAGTACAAATGTTGATTTCTAGCAACAGTATCTATAAGCTCTTGAGCCTCCTCAATCGTCTTCCTCATATGTATAGATCCACCAGCTGAGTGGTCTAGAGACATCTGAGCTTTTTCTGTAAGCCCATAGTAAAAGATGTCTAACTGTACCCACTCTGAAAACATTTCAGAGGGGCATTTTCTTAGCATACCTATATACCTCTCCCAGGCATTATAAAGGGATTCATTATCCTCTTGTTTAAAGCCTTGGATGTCCAGCCTTAGCTGTGTCATCCTTTTTGGAGGGTAAAATTGATTCAGGAATTTGTCTGATAGCTGTTTCCATGTCTTTATGCTTGCTGTAGGTTGGTTATTTAACCACCTCTTAGCTTGATCTTTTACAGCAAATGGAAACAGTAATAATCTGTAGACATCTTGATCCACCTCTTTATCACGTACTGTGTCAGTAAGTTGTAAGAATTGTGCCAGAAACTCAGTAGGTTCTTCCTGTAGAAGACCGGAATACTGGCAATTTTGCTACACCATGATAATGAGTTGAGGGTTTAGCTCAAAGCTGCTTGCTTTGATGGGAGGTATACAGATGCTACTCCCATATGCAGCTGTAATGGGGTTAGCATATGACCCCAAAGTCCTTCTAGACTGCTCAATTCCACTTAGATCCATGGTAGAGAAAGGGAAATGATATGGATTGCAAGTAAAATTTTTTTTTAGCCGAAAATATAAAATAAAATCAATGGAAAATAGAAAAAAATTTGAAAACCAAAATAGAATAAAATCAAAGCAAATTGAAAACTAAATTAGAAAGATTTTGGAATTAGCAATTAAAAAGATATGATTGAAAATTTGTTTTGAAAAAGATTTGATTTTTTTTAAATGAGGAGAGAGAAAAACAACAAAATGACACCAAACTTAGAATTTTAAAGAAAATCAACACAAATTTTCGAAAACCTAAATGAAAACACGAAGAAGACACCAAACTTAGAATTTTTAAAGATCAAAAGGGACTAAGGACATGCAAAATCGAAAATTAAGAGAAAAACAAAAGCATGCAATTGACACCAAACTTAAAATATGAAACTACACTCAAATAAAAGACTCTAAACCAACAAAAATAAAACAATCCTAATCTAAGCAACAAGATAGACCGTCAGTTGTCCAAACTCGAACAATCTCCGGCAACGGCGCCAAAAACTTGGTGCACGAAATTGCAATCACACCTTTGCAATCTCGCACAACTAACCAGCAAGTGCACTGGGTCGTCCAAGTAATACCTTACGTGAGTAAGGGTCGATCCCACGGAGATTGCCGGCTTGAAGCAAGCTATAGTTATCTTGTAACTCTTAGTCAGGATATCAATAATTATCAAGTTTGATTGTAAAAAGCAAAAGAACATGAAATAAGTACTTGTTTTGCAGTAATGGGGAACAGGTTGAGGTTTTGGAGATGCTCTATCTTCTGAACCTCTCCTTTCCTACTGTCTTCTTCTTCAAGCACGCAAGGCTCCTTCCATGGCAAGCTGTATATAGGGTTTCACCGTTGTCAATGGCTACCTCCCATCCTCTCAGTGAAAATGTTCAATGCGCTCTGTCACAGCACGGCTAATTATCTGTCGGTTCTCAATCGGGTCGGAATAGAATCCAGTGATTCTTTTGGTCTGTCACTAACGCCCAGCCCTCAGGAGTTTGAAGCTCGTCACAGTCATTCAATCCTTGAATCCTACTCAGAATACCACAGACAAGGTTTAGACCTTCCGGATTCTCTTGAATGCTGCCATCAATTCTAGCTTATACCACGAAGATTCTGATTAAGGAATCCAAGAGATATCTACTCAATCTAAGGTAGAACGGAGGTGGTTGTCAGGCACACGTTCATAGTTGAGAATGATGATGAGTGTCACGGATCATCACATTCATCAGGTTTAGGAACAAGTGATATATTAGAATGGAAGCAAGCATGATTGAATGAAAAACAGTAGTAATTGCATTAATCCATCAAGACACAGCAGAGCTCCTCACCCCCAACCATGGGGTTTAGAGACTCATGCCGTAGAAGATACAATGAGAAAAGTGTAAAGTGTCATGATGTCTAGATACAATGTCAAAAGATCCTATTAATAGTGAACTAGTAACCTAGGGTATACAGAAATGAGTAAATGACGTAAAAATCCACTTCTGGGTCCACTTAGTGTGTGCTTGGGCTGAGCATTGAAGCTTTCATGTGTAGAGACTTTTTCTGGAGTTAAACGCCAGCTTTTATGCCAGTTTGGGCGTTTAACTCCAATTTTTATGCCAGTTCCAGCGTTAAACGCTGGGAATTCTGAAGCTGATTTGCAACGCCGGTTTGGGCCATCAAATCTCGGGCAAAGTATGGACTATTATACATTGCTGGAAAGCCCAGGATGTCTACTTTCTAACGCCGTTGAGAGCGCGTCAATTGGGCTTCTGTAGCTCCAGAAAATCTACTTCGAGTGCAGGGAGGTCAGAATCCAACAGCAACTGCAGTCCTTTTCAGCCTCTGAATCAGATTATTGCTCAGGACCCTCAATTTCAGCCAAAAAATACCTGAAATCACAGAAAAACACACAAACTCATAGTAAAATCCAAAAAAGTGAATTTTAACTAAAAACTAATAAAAATATAATAAAAACTAATTAAAACATACTAAAAACAGACTAAAAACAATGTCAAAAAGCGTATAAATTATCCGCACATCAGCAATCAACAAAGGCTTTTGTCAACCCAATTCCATCAAGAGCAAGGGCCCAATTGACACCACTCAAAGGCACAAGAGATAGTTAGAATAGAAATTTTATTTTAATTATAATTTGTTTTGAATTTCATTTTCATTTTGTAAAAATGCCTATAAATAGGCATTTGTTTCATTTTATTAGAGGAGGCCGGCTCCACTAGGGAGCATTAGGATTAGAGAGCTTTCCCTCTTCTAGTTTTTCTTTCTTTGAATTTGAATCTTGGATTGAGGGGAGAAGGAATTCTGTTTCCCTCTTGGTCTAAGATTTCTCTTGTTCTTCTTCTGCAATTCACTTTTCCATTTTCATTTTGCAATTAAGCACAAGTCATTCTCTGTCTTTAATCCTTCAAGCAATTTTTTTTCACTCTCTGTTTCACTTCAATTTCCTTTCCAGCATTCTGCACTTTCACATTTCTGTTCACGCTTGATTTAATTTCCTGCACATTTACATTTTCTGCAATTTAAATTTCCAGTTGCTTGATCTATTGCTTTCTTTAATTTTCAGCACCCACTCCCCTTTACATTTAATACAATTTATATTTCTTGTCATTTAAGATTCTTGCAATTTACATTTCTTGCTCTTTAAGTTACTTGCCAATTTACATTCTGCAACTTTAAATTCATTGTCATTTACTTTCTGTTGGCTACAATTTCACACAATTCACTAAATGTTGGCTTGACTAAACTAATCACTCACTAAAGTTGCTTGATCCATCAATTCCTATGGGATCGACCTCACTCTAAGTGAGTTTTACTACTTGATGCGACCCGGTATACTTGCCGGTTAGATCTATGTGTTTGGAAATTCGTTTTTCCACAAAAACACCATCAAGTTTTTGGTGCCGTTGCCGGAGATTGATTTAGATCAACAATGATTAAGTGGGTGAGAAGTCTAGATTAAGCATTTTTTTATTTTTGTTCTCTGCTTTAAAGTGAAACCAAGGTGTTTGAGTTATTGCCTCACTAAGAAATTCTTTCTCTGTGACATGAATTTCAAATTTCATTGATGTTTACAAAAGACAAATGGAGTTCAACTCATCTTATGGTCAAACAAAATTTTATGGGATATCATCCACCATCACCAATATCTAATGATGGCTGGGAATATCACCAAGAGAATACACATTCTGAGCACTCAAACTCATGGAGATTTGCTTCAGAGACACAAGATGAGCAAGAGAATCATATGGGATACTTCCCACCACCACAAAATGATTCAAGTCATTACTCTAATGGTGGCTGGGGTATCACCAAGGAATGAAAGAGCATCCACCCTCCCGTCCCAATTTCTCATTTGAAAGTTCTTCATCACTTGATTATGCCTCAACACAAAGTTTCCTCCAAAATCCATACAAGTCATCCCATCAATCACACAACTCATTCCACACCCCTCAACACAACTTCATCACAACACATCCACGTCACCAAAATTACTCTCAACCTTCATCTTTTGAACCAGCAGATGAGGATTACCTTCAAGCCATTGAAATACATAGAAAGCTCGTGGAAAGATACACACAACCCCAATCCTGGAAAGAAACCATCCTCAAGAAGATGAATGGGACCTTAGAGCAAACAAGGAGGAGCTTAGAACCACTGAGCAAGGAAAATAATGAAGGCCAATTGATGGATGTGAAGGAGAAAGTGAAAGAGCAAGATAAAGAGGCCACTGCATCAAGTGAACTTTCAATGAAGAATGAGGTGGTTGAAAATGAAACTGCACTTGAGGTGACAAGGGAAGGAGTGGAGGAGCAAGAAAGTGAGGAAGACACTCAAGAAAAGTCACCCTTAATTGAAGCAGAGAAATGCATAGAAGAAGAACTCATGGAACCACCAATTCAGGAGGCTCTTAATGAAAAAATCACTCCAATAATCACACAGCAACCATGTCTTGACATCCAAGAAGTGAAGGCAATTGACAAAAGCACCAAGAAGAGAATTGTGACCAAGATACCAAGGACAACATTCATGAGAAGGTCAACTGTAAACAATCCTCCCCCTGATCCAGCAAGCAAGATCAATCAAGCCAATTGCAAAAGGAAGCTTGCTGAGGAAAGGCTAAGACAAGGGACAGTAGCTGAATCTTCTCCCCCCTTGAGGTCATTCCTCTTAACAAACTGGAAGAAGAGGAAGAAAGTGAATAACAACATGTCAAGCTAATGACACTAAAAGAGCGCTTGTTGGGAGGCAACCCAACCTTGGGTAACATTTTATTTCTATGTCTAGTTCATTTTTCTTTGTCTGTTTAGTTTAAATTTCAAATAAATTGATATATGGTTGCATTCTAAGTTTGGTGTTGCTATTCAACAAAAATTTGCTTCAAATCTTTACTGGATACTTGCATCAATTCCAAGTGAAAGTGTCACACTAAGTTTGGTGTGCCACTTATACTTTTATGCAATGTATCATGCACACCAACTTATATTTGCAAAAATAATGTCTCTGTTTCTCTGTGCCCTCATATCTTTAATTCTGCTTGCTTGAAACACGTGTTACTAACATTTCATTGTGTAAGACATTCATAATCCATCTTAGTCCCATAGCCACTGTTCTAATAGTTGCTTGAGGATGAGCAAGCATTTTGAGTTGGTATGGGAAGGAGGAGAATGGGAGGAAAATGACAACAATAGAGAAGATGAACTACACGGTTGTAAAGTTCCTTTTCCTCTCATTTGTTTCAAGCACTATAAACTGCATGATTGTCTTTACCTTCTCTGTATGCATGTGTGTATGAAAAGGCATAGTCTGATTTCTAAATTGCAACATGGTGCTGTGCCAGTATGATTACCAACTTGAGTTTTGTGAATTCAAAAGCAATAAAGTATCATGATCATAAACAAACAAGGAATTAAAGAAGAATTTAGCATGTGCATAAAAGTATTGGAAAGCTAGTATGTTTGATTGTTGCTTAATTGCATTGGATTTTATTTAATTGAAGTTTTCATCTAGGACATTTTGTGAAATCTTTTGAAATCATGAAAACCTTGAAAAAAAAAAGTAAATGCAAAAAAAGGGCAAGAAAAGAAAAAGGGAAAGAATGGGAAAGCTGAAGGCTCTGAGTACCAATGGCAATTTATTTGCTAAGTGCTTGTGGTGTTTATGTATCAAGCCAAATGCTTGAAAACAAAACACTTAGAAGTCAAGGCTAGGCTCAAGTGCAAAAGCACTCCCTCAAAGCTCAAGGTTCTGAGCATCAATAATTAGAGAGTCAAGAAAAGAAAAAAAATGAGCTTAATAAATTCCTCTAATTCAAATGCTTGTGGTGCTTATGTATTAAGTGGTAATACTTGAAAACAAAGCATTTAGAATCGTAGCTTTGTTATTAACTCGTGGGGCAAAGCACCCAAAAGGAGAAGCTAATAAGAAAAATCAAAAGCTTGCTTCAAGGAAGAAACATAAAGAAAAGATTTCATAAAATGAGCTAAATAGAAGCATCAATCATTTACATTTCTTTTGTGATTGTAGCATGCATAGAAAACTAGCTTGCCATGAACATTGAGTTGCTATTCTTCTTACCTTGGATTGTCAATCTCTATTGCATGATTCTTTTCTTGCTTGGGGACAAGCAAGGTTTAAGTTTGGTGTTGTGATGACATGTCATCATGTCATATTTTTCTATGCTTTTTCTTTGTTTTTTTTATAGGTTTTATGCACTTTCTTGAGCTATAAGCAAGCCAATTGGGTAGAATTTCATGTTTCCTTTGATTCAATCAACCATGGATGAATTAATGCAATTTCATGAGATTTTGTGCTATGATTGTCATATATCATGAAAGAATAACAAACTCATGATTTTGAGCATAGCTTTGATGTGTTTGGTTGATTGATGACAGGTGAAAGGAGCTTTGAAGAAGGTTAGAGAAAGAAGAAAGGGCAAGGAGCAAGAGAGAACAAAAAGCTTGAGCAAAAGCTTGCCTCAAACTTTAGCTCAAACTTTTGGAAGAGTTGAATTCACCAATGATAAGGCAAAAGCTTGCGCCAACGTTTGCCTCAAGCTTTTTGGCAAACGTTGGCGCCACAACAAACACACCCAGGAGGCCAAAAAGCTTGCGCCAATGTTTGCCTCAAACTTTAGGTCAAACGTTGGCTTGCAGCCTGAAGGGGTATACTTCCAACAAGAATAACTTGAGCTACAGAGCTCCAAATGAGGTGATTCAAAAAGCAATGGAAAGTAGAAATCTAGAGCTTTCCAAGAATATATGGCACTGCATGGTGGACACTAAAATTGAGGGAGAAAACTGCCCCGAAATGTGCATAAACGAACATGGTGGCAACCTGCAGTGAGGCCAACTGACCTCTGCACCTTCGACGGAGTATAACTTGAGCTGTGGAGCTCCAAATGATGCGATTCCAAAGGCATTGGAAAGTAGACATTCAGGGCTTTCCAACAATATATAATAGTATGGGGTGGACAATGCGTTTGAGCCTCCAGAACTGGCGTTTTCGACCACGTTTGAGGCAAACTTCACCTCAAACGTTGGGCACCAAAGCCAGCGACCCTTTCCTCTTCAAAGGAGCATAATTTGAGTTGTAGATGTCCAATTGAGGTGATTTTAATTGGGTTATAAAGCTGACATTCAGAGATTTCCAACCATATATAATAGTCTATAGTGGGCATAAAATTGGCAACGTTGACAAGAGGACAAAGTAGCACCCCAAGGCTTGATATGCAACAAGAGGGATCCACGTTTGGCTCAAAGTTTGAGCTCAAACTTTGGCTCAAACGTGGATGACAGCAAAATGGCCATCTTCATGATGAGTTTGGTGAAAAAGCTTGAGCCAAAGTTTGCCTCAAACTTTGACTCAAGCTTTAATGGTTCTGGCCCGGTTCACAAGTGGGTTTCTCTCCAACACCAAGAGCAATCAACAGAGGCTTTTGTCAAACCAATTCCATCAAGAGCAAGGGTCCAATTGACACTACTCAAAGGCACAAGAGATAGTTAGAATAGAAATTTTATTTTAATTATAATTTGTTTTGAATTTCATTTTCATTTTGTAAAAATGCCTATAAATAGGCATTTGTTTCATTTTATTAGAGGAGGCCGGCTCCACTAGGGAGCATTAGGATTAGAGAGCTTTCCCTCTTCTAGTTTTTCTTTCTCTGAATTTGAATCTTGGATTGAGGGGAGAAGGAATTCTGTTTCCCTCTTGGTCTAAGATTTCTCTTGTTCTTCTTCTGCAATTCACTTTTTCATTTTCATTTTGCAATTAAGCACAAGTCATTCTCTGTCTTTAATCCTTCAAGCAATTTTTTTTCACTCTCTATTTCACTTCAATTTCCTTTCCAGCATTCTGCACTTTCACATTTCTGTTCACGCTTGATTTAATTTCCTGCACATTTACATTTTCTGCAATTTAAATTTCCAGTTGCTTGATCTATTGCTTTCTTTAATTTTCAGCACCCACTCCCCTTTACATTTAATACAATTTATATTTCTTGTCATTTAAGATTCTTGCAAATTACATTTCTTGCTCTTTAAGTTACTTGCCAATTTACATTCTGCAACTTAAAATTCATTGTCATTTACTTTCTGTTGGCTACAATTTCACACAATTCACTAAATGTTGGCTTGACTAAACTAATCACTCACTAAAGTTGCTTGATCCATCAATCCCTGTGGGATCGACCTCACTCTAAGTGAGTTTTACTACTTGATGCGACCCGGTATACTTGCCGGTTAGATCTATGTGTTTGGAAATTCGTTTTTCCACAAAAACACCATCAGTTACTTATACACAAAAATTCAACCACTAATCAATTACTATCATATAAAATATATTAAAGTATAAATATATATTTAAAATGTATACAGCAATACATATATTTATATTATAACTGATTTTTAGTATACACATAATATTTTTTTAAAAAAATGGATTGTATTAAATAACCCACTTCTGATGTAGACATAAAATTATAAACTTCTGATAATACTACAATGTTGTAGAGTTTCTTTTCCAACACAAAGACATTATATCACAAAAAAAAAATGTTTTCTTATACATATATATAAAATAATTTCATCTCAAAATTATTCAATTACATTTTTTTGAAAATTGTTACATTTTGATCCCAAATTAATTTTATATAAATTTTTAGAGACTCCAACAATTTTAAAAAATAAACGTAAATAGTTGTAGGTTATCATGACTTACTAACAAAGAAATAAAATTTTAACCTAATTAAACCGTAAGAAGATACTAAGATTTACATGCAATATAAAATACCACATCAATATCGAGAGAGTAAAGTATTAAATTGGTCTGTTACATTTAGGTTTAATTTTATTTTGGTCCTTAAGGTTTAAAGTATCCTATTTAAATCCAAAAAATTTTTATTTATCTTTAATATAGTCCTACCGTAAAGTCAACATTAAATAATTAACGAAATTCAATTTTCAGATATGAAAAACTTATATAACCAAACTCTTTGATTGTCGAGGGAAGTTTCCTGCGGTAGAGGTGACGATTGCCTTGTCTTCGTCACCACTGGCGAACTTTTCTGTAGAAAGCGAGTTCTCGACGATGTTCTCCATGTGCTTGAACCAATGCTAGTGGCTCGTGGTGATGTATTCGCGGTTGTTCATGTGCTTCTCGAGTTTGTACCTCTTATTCAGAGAAGAACATTAAAGATTGATGGAACGATGATATTAATTATTGTAGGGCTACATTGAAGTTAAATAAAACCTTTTTAAATTCAAATAACACACCCTTAAAAACTAAAACTTTTTTAAATCCAAACCATTGTTATTAAAACCGGACTGGACCAGCCAATTCGACCAGAAAATCGATAAACTGGATCCTAGACCAGTTCGGTCTGGTGCGAACCGGTCAAATCTAAAGTGAAACGATCAAAATCAGTTCGACCAACCGCTTGAATTTTAAAATTTCCCCAAAATATAGAAGATGGGGTTCGAACCCCCTCATCAAAGAGAAAAATGATACTCACAACCACCGGGCTGTTAAGCTTGTTATTAAAATATATGCAAATTAATATATATATATATATATATATATATATATATATATATATATATATATATATATATATAGCAAATAATTTACTTCTATTTATTTTATTTTAATTTTAGTTATAAACTCATTCATTTTTAAATTAATTATATTTTTATTTAACAATAATTATAAACTCACTTATTTTTTTATAATAGATATAAACTAATTAATAAATTATTGAAATTCGAAAATAATAGTTATTTTAATATAAAAATATTTATGATAGAGTAAAATTAACAAAATACTCATTATTTCTATTTCATATTGTTTTAGAATAGCTAGATATTTTTAAAATGTTAGTAAAAATATTTATTTTAAATTTAATTTTAAATTTTTTATTATATTTTATTTTTTATTTACATAGGATCGAATCAATTAGTTTAATCAGTGACCCATCAGTTGAACCAATAATTCAATGACCTGATCGATTTAATTATTAATTCAGTTCTGACAACTATGGTCCAAACATAAAGAACTAATTTAATACTTTACCTATTTTAAAATACGTACTTTCTAAAATACACAAATTTTGGGAAGGTAAAGCGATTTATATGTAAAAAGAAAGTAATTACTAAACCATGAGTTGGTACAAAGGTATTTAAACAACAATATCATTGAGCGAAGAGAAATCTGTGCCATTAATATATCATAACGTATATAAACTAACTTACTCTAGCAATGAACAATGTATCTATCATTTTATATTATATTAAAACAATATTATTAAATAATATATTAGTTTTTAACATATGTTATTTATCATCGTTCCTTCTGAGAAATAAAAGTAAACACTAGATAGAAATTATGGTTAATATATTTAAAAAATTATTCTATAAATATCAAAAAATAATTATTAAATTAGTTATTATATAGTCACCAAAGAATTGTTATTATATATTTTATATATTTTAACAAGTGTAATAATTGAAAGTCCTAATTATTCTCATAATACTTTAAAAAATAATAAGTTCAAATATATGTGTTTTTTAAAGAATACAAAAGATAAACAATTCAAAACTTACTTTATTTAAAAATTAGGAAGATAACTAAAAAGATGAGTTAGAATTTTTAATTATTTTTCTTTCAACAAAATAAAAATCACTAGAATTAATAATATTTTATTAGAATAATTAAATTAATAATTAATTTTTAACAAAGTAATCTTTATTTAGTATTTTTAATAATTAATTTTTTAGTAATTAATTTGGGACATAATTAATTATTTGTGTTGAGTTAGTATTTACCTGCTTATTAGTAATTTCATGTTAATTAAAAAAGTAGAGAAGTGAATTATATTTATTGAATTTTTTACATTATTAAATTATATGCAAACTATTATACCCTCACAAAGTTTATGTATTTTAGGAAATAGGAATTGCATGTAAACCACTATATCCTCCTAATAAGATTTATGTGTTATAGAAATTAGTTTAAAACCAAAATAAGATTTATGTGTCATAGAAATTACATGTAAACCACTATATTTACCCCTGCGTTTCAAGATTTATGTGTTGTTTCTATTGTATGTAAATTTTGCTATTTTTTTTAGGTTAAAATTTTTTTACTAGTAAATCATGCTAATCTCTTGTATTTTATGTGTATTTCTTCAAATTGATAGAGTCTTCCTCAATTTATAAAGAATTAGTTTAAAACCAAATTGTACTTATTTTCGAAAAATTATAATTAGATAATTTTAAGAAAAAAATATTTTATATATGTAAATTATCCACAACAATATATACCTCCTTATGAATTATTATTTCTAAGTAAATTTTAAACCTGTATTAATAATCATGAATAAATTATATAATTATACTATATATATATTTAAAATTAGTCACTAAATTAACTCTATAAAAATATATATATTAAAAATACATAAAATAATATATATATATATATATATATATATATATATATATATATAACAATTAATTTTTTTATATACACATAGTATTTTTATAACATATATTAATGTGTTCTGCACTTATATTAAGTATTAGTCATATTAATAATTATAAATTAGTAATATATTATCTACATTAAGAGAAATACATAAAAAAAAGATTAGGAAACTTTCTTGCAAACGTTACTATGACATTGTTGTAAATATGATTTTTTTTTAATTTTTACCGGTCATTTTAATCTATTCATCTTTTAAAATAAATTAATTGATATATTTATCAAATTATAAATTATAGTTGACTTGAAGCATTAAAAATTAATATTTAAATTATTGTATATATTTTTACATTTTACCTCTTTAGCATGTTCTAGCGAATAAAAGTATTCTAAGGAATAAGAGGTATTTTTTGTGAGATTTCTTAAACAATATGATATATAATAAAAAAATTTATTTTTTCTAAAGTGATAAAATTAATAAAATGAAGAGTTAATCACTGTTTTGTTGTTTTGTCAATTTTTAGTAAATCGATGGTGGTTCGATATCTAGTGATCTGGGAGCGAAACATACTCCTCTGTGCGAGTACCAGTTTTCTAGAAGTGCATCAAAGCGTCTCCGATTATACAAGTTTCGACAATGAAAATAAGATGAATTTATAAAATGTTAAATAATATTTAAAGATCAAAGTTTTCAATAAATAAAGACATGGTAAATGAAAAGACTTATGCCAAAATCAAAAGGATACAATAAAAAGTGCCTTTAATTAAATCAAAGAACTTCAAAGTAAGTAAGAGAATGCAGGAAAATAAATTAAACAAAAAAAATAAAGAATATAAATAACAACTTAGCGAATAAGATTAAGTGAAATTGTTTTACAAACAGAATTGAATTTAAAAGAAAGAAGAAGGTGGAAGGAACCCTACAAAAAAAGAAAACTCGATCGCAAACTCAGGGATTCGCTAGGATGTGAGAGTGCTATAGTATTTTTTTGAGTAAAAGTTTCAACCCTTATTTCCTAACACTTCATAGTATTTATAGACTATCTTACATAACGGTTAATTTGATTACAATTAATTACAATTAAATGATGAATTACATATTTGAACTACAATCACTCTTGGTAACTGTTCCCGCTGCGTGATTGTAAATATTTCCAATATTTTCCTCGTATGATAAAAGCCACGAACTTTCCTGCTTCCGCTACTATTCGATCAGCTTTTTCGAAATCTTCAAATCGAAACTTCTACTCGATTTGGCTTACTCGATCAACCACACAGTCGAAATCCAATCAGTATTAAATACCTCCAACCTTGTAATCACACGCATATCTTCTCAAGAGACTACACTTTACTTCTTCGATTCATATCATTTATATCGAAAATATTTTTTCGATCAACAAATTGCCCCCTTGGATTAATGTGGTTGCTTTCAATAATATTATCGATAAATAAAGCACTTAATCCAAAAGACGTCCGTTTTCCAACCAGGAATAATTATCATTTAAACCCCATTACTTCTGACCCACTCGACACGTCTCCCAAGACTTACGCCTTCTCTCTCCATTACTTCATCTTCTTCACAAAGTTACCTCTATTTACATTCCTTTCACAGTAACGGCTATAGTGACATTTTGAAATTTCACTCTTCTTTCTTTATCTGAATCTCTTTGAACTCCTCATTCTCTAAACTCCCTTTACATCAAGAATTTTTTCACAAAATTCCCAACCTTCAATTTTCCTGATAATGGTTGGTTCTTCCTCCGTGCCACTACTCAAGATAAGGGTAAAGGCCATGCAGCGACACCACCATCTCCACTAGCTCTTTGTATCCTTAATCAAATCAACGATGAAATCATTAACGACCCCCATTTACCAATCAATGATACCAGAATTCTTATTCCCTTTACAATTAGTGCAGATACACACTGCTTCCTTGGGCCGATTGAGACTCTTGAAAAGGCCAACAAAAAACTTTCTTTCTTCCCTAATGTCGAAGGAGAAGATCTATTAATAAATCAAGCTTTTAACATTTCTCACTTCATCAACCAAAAACCCTTTCGAAACAATCCAAAAATTAAACCCCGAGGGCTTGATTTCACAACTTGGTACCAACGCCTCGAACCCACCAAGGGTGCTACATGGGGAGCCTTAGGAATACAAGAACTGTTAAGGCTTTCCCACTTTTGACTCACTACACACCATTGGATGATTGGAGCAGTGACTGTTTCTGGAATAGGACTACCAACAACTTTTACCTTTCTTGTGGAATGATCGGTATGTCTCTTCTTGACATAGGGTGCTATTACAGGACTCCCTTTAAATTCTCCAGACTGCACCCCTGACATGCAACCTCAATGCCATTACAATATCACCTCCAGCACCTCATACAGTGATTTCATTACCCATAGTATGGGTGCGGATGGTACAGAAATTACCGATGATGAACATGTTGCCTTCTTGTTTTACTGGTTAAATGCAATTCTGTTCTGTTCCCGAAGCGTTCAAATGTCAAAACTTTTTCTTCCTCTAGCCGCTCTTTTACATGAGGGGAAAAGTCTCAACTTGGCCAAGCTTCTTCTCGGACACATTTTTGAAGAACTTAGCCTACTTGTCTATGACCTCTAGGATAACAAAATAATCAACACAGGAGGTCCACTCTGGCTTCTTCAATTATGCCTAAATGCCATTTTCGAAAACTATATGACAAAACCTGTAGGGGGCAACACTGATAAACAACACATCGAGGGTTTTCATTTGTCTAACTACAGACCCAATTTTCCAAATGCCCAATCAGATGAAGAAAAATTTTGGGCTGTTTTTTCTCTTTTTCATTCTTGCAGAAATTTTGATAGCAATCAACTCAATTTCACTCCTTTTCTACGCCGCAACTGTGGTCCTGCTTGGCTTGATCATTTGCTCTTTCCAAACACTAACGAAGAAAGCGAACTTGCAAATCAAACTTGGGCACATCTATTGGCTGTTCAAGTCAATTTGATTGCAAGACAATTGGGATTCTCTCAAGCTATCCCAACTCTTCAGCCTCGGCACAGTGAACCGTTTTGTTAGATTACCCTAACCTCTCAAGAAGATTTCAATACTTGTCTCTTAAAAAATCAAAGACGAAGGGACCGTTTCAATTTCTTGATTTATGAACGCAGTTCATTTATCACCAAATCTTGCCTTGAATGGTGGACTACTTATTACTCAAGATATACTCGCACCCTTGAAGACATCCAGCAAATTGCTATTCGAGCAGCTGTTACTGAAAACTCTCCAAAAAAAAACACACAAAAGGACAGTTGAAGCTGCTCGACCACCACCACATAAGATCAGAAGGACTCCTACTAGAACTTCTCGCAAAGTAATTCTTCTATTCATAACTTCTACATTCAACTTTGAAATATCCTTTGAATATCACTATTATACATTTTTGAAACATAATTAATTCTGGATCTCGAACAGTTTGTTTTGCAATCATCGAGCGAAAGCGCTAATGAAAATGAATCAACTAACAAGGATTCTCTTGTTGCTTCCTCTCAGTCGGAAGATGCAACTGATTCTTATCCCAGCACTCAGTTAATACTAAGATCCAGAATTCCTCAGGTAACACATTCATCATTATCTACTTCTTACTTGGTTTAAAAATGAATCTTAAACTCATAAATGTGTACCTTTTATATTAGTCCATAAATGTTTCCCAGACGGCTTCTTCCACTGAAGCTCCCGATCAACTGATCCCTCAACTACAAAATGATCCAGAGCACTCTACATCACATGATTCAATTCAATTCACAGGATCCTTGCAATCAATTCCTACTGCTCATCCACCTTCTCTTCATATAACACAAGTGATTGATCTGACAGAAAATTCCCTGCAGCATTCTCCAGAAGAGACTCATAGACTTGAATCAACTTCACCAAATGATCAGGCTGTTTTTACTGAAGGAAACCAAGCAGTCCTAGATTCTAATTCTGCTTCTAAGGCTGCTGACACCACCAATTCAGATTCTTCTCAATCCAAGGTTTTAGAAACTCCTCCAGAATTGCAACCTGATCCTTCACTCCAAACTCCTCCCGAACCAAGACCAGGGACATCGAATGTTCCTACCACTCCAGCTAGTGCTACTTTGGAAGATCTAACTTCTGTTTTAAATAAAATCATTCAAGAAAACAAAGTACTAGTGCCTATACTAGCAATTTCAAGACCTGTTACATCAAGGCCTTTGATCAAATTAGATCCTAACACTCGGGAACAACTTCGATCACTCATCAAACTCTTAGATCATCCACCTATCACCTGGGTTAATGATCCGATTCTCAACCAACTCTTGGCTGATGTTTTGAAATCCTTTTTTGAATTCCCAACCAATACACCATATTCTGCTTTGATTCAAGAATTCAAACCACTTCTCAATGAGAGTGTTGCATCTCATTTTCAATTTCAAAAAACTGAAAATGAAGAAGCCGTAGCCAAATCAAAAATAGACAATGTTCTTGCAACTGCTCAACCCATTCAAGCTTCTCGTGAGGAATTTGATCTGAGGATTTCTCATGCTATTTCTGTCCAAGCTTTTCATGATCAGGAAGAAGCAAGACTAGAAGCAGAATTGGCTCAAATTCAAGAACAACTTGCTACCATTCGCCAAAATTGAGCCACTATAGCCAAACCCCTTGTTGCAGCCCAACAAGAGCAATATCTTCTTATCCAGAAACTTGTCTCACTTGATACTGAGCGAGAAGAATATGAAAAATAACTTGAGAAAATCTAAGCTGACAAGTTCAAGCAGATTGAAGTGCTTACAACCCTGGAAAACAAAAGAGCGAAGCTGCGCTCCGATTTGGCAAAACTATTCGCACCTTAAATTTCTTTTATTTATAACTTTATTTTGTAGCAATTTCCATCTTTTCTGATCTTTAATATATATTGAACTTTTAAGTTTTCCAACAATAGAAATGTTTTAAGTATTTTCCATTGATCGAGTTAATCACCTTTTTTGACTCGATATCTTTAATTTGATAAGCATTCCCAGAATATGTCCCTATAATTTGAAAAGGGCCTTCCCAACTATGGGACCACTTACCCAGAAATTTTGATTTCTTTTCCATTGGTAAAATAACTTTCAAAACCAATTTGCCTATCCTGAAAGACTTTTCTTTAATTCGACGATTATAACTTCGAGCAATATTTTTTTTCTATCGGATTACATTTTCCAACGCTAAGATTCGCTCTGAATCTAACTCATTCAATTCATCAAACATTACGTTCCAATAATCATCGACTGGAAAGTCATTCTGTTTTGATACTTGGTGCACGAAATTGCAATCACACTTTTGCAATCCGCACAACTAACCAGCAAGTGCACTGGGTCGTCCAAGTAATACCTTACGTGAGTAAGGGTCGATCCCACAGAGATTGTTGATATGAAGCAAGCTATGGTTATCTTATTAATCTTAGTCAGGATGCCAATAAGGTTCTTTGAATTTAATTGTAAAAAGTGAAAGTGTTTGGAATAAGTAATTGTTACTCAATAATGGAGAATATGTTGGAGTTTTGGAGATGCTTTGTCTTTTGAATTCCTACAACATAATGCTTTCTCACTTTCAAACATGCAAGGCTCCTTCCATGGCAAGCTGTATATAGGGCATCACCATCGTCAATGGCTACTTCCCATCCTCTCAGTGAAAATGGTCCAAATGCTCTATCACAGCACGGCTAATCATCTGTCGGTTCTCGATCATGTCGGAATAGAATCCATTGATTCTTTTGCGTTTGTCATCACGCCCAAAAATCGCGAGTTTGAAGCTCGTCACAGTCATTCAATCCTTGAATCCTACTCGGAATACCACAGACAAGGTTTAGACTTTCCGGATTCTCATGAATGCCGCCATCAATTCAAGCTTATACCACGAAGATTCTGATTAAGAAATCTAAGAGATACTCATTCAATCTTATGTAGAATGGAGGTGGTTGTCAGGCACATGTTCATAGATTGAGGAAGGTGATGAGTGTCACGGATCATCACCTTCTTCATAGTGAAGCGCGAATGAACATCTTAGATAGGAACAAGCATGTTTGAATGGAAAACAGAAATAATTACATTAATTCATCGAGACGCTGCAGAGCTTCTCACCCCCAACAATGGAGTTTAGAGACTCATACCATCAAAGAATATAAAATTCAGATATAAAAATGTCATGATATCCAAAATAAGTCTCTAAAAGTTGTTTAAATAGTAAACTAGTATCCTAGGTTTACAGAAAATGAGTAAACTAAGATGGATAGTGCAGAAATCCACTTCTGGGGCCCACTTGGTGTGTGCTGGGGCTAAGACTTAAGCTTCTCACGTGCCTGGGCTCTTTCTGGAGTCGAACGCCAGGTTGTAACCTGTTTCTGGCGTTGAACTCCAACTTGCAACCTGTTTCTGGCGCTGAACGCCAGACTGCAACATAGAACTGGCGTTGAACGCAAGTTTAGATCGTCTATCTTCGTGCAAAGTATGAACTATTATATATTGCTGGAAAGCCCTGGATGTCTACTTTCCAACCCAATTGAGAGCGCGCTAATTAGACTCCTGTAGCTCCAAAAAATTCATTCCGAGTGCAAGGAGGTCAGAATCCAACAACATTCGCAATCTTTTTTCAGCCTGAATCAGATTTTTGCTCAGCTCCCTCAATTTCAGCCAGAAAATACCTGAAATCACAGAAAAATACACAAATTCATAGTAAAGTCCAGAAATATGAATTTTTCCTAAAAACTAATAAAAATATACTAAAAAGTAGCTAGAACCTACTAAAAACTACCTAAAAACAATGCCAAAAAGCGTATAAATTATCCGCTCATCACAACACCAAACTTAAATTATTGCTTGTCCCCAAGCAACTGAGAATCAAATAGGATAAAAAGAATAGAATATACTATAAATTCTAAAATATCAATGAATATTAGTTCTAATTAGATGAGCGGGACTTGTAGCTTTTTGCTTCTGAACAGTTTTGGCATCTCACTTTATCCCTTAAAGTTTAGAATGATTGGCATCCATAGGAACTCAGAGTTCAGATAGTGTTATTGATTCTCCTAGTTAAGTATGTTAATTCTTGAACATAGCTACTTTTATGAGTCTTGGCCGTGGCCCTAAGCACTTTGTTTTCCAGTATTACCACCGGATATATAAATGCCACAGACACATGACTGGGTGAACCTTTTCAGATTGTGACTCAGCTTTGCTAAAGTCCCCAGTTAGAGGTGTCCAAATCTCTTAAGCACACTCTTTTTGCTTTGGAACATGACTTTAACCACTCAGTCTCAAGCTTTTCACTTGGACCTGCATGCCACAAGCACATGGTTAGGGATAGCTTGATTTAGCCGTTTAGGCCTGGATTTTGTTTCCTTGGGCCATCCTATCCATTGATGCTCAAAGTCTTGGATCCTTTTTACCCTTGCCTTTTGGTTTTAAGGGCTATTGGCTTTTTCTACTTGCTTTTTCTTTTTCTTTCTCTATTTTCTATTTTTTCGCCATATTTTTTTTTGCAAGCTTTGTTCTTCACTGCTTTTTCTTGCTTCAAGAATCAATTTTTTTATTTTTCAGATCATCAATAACATTTCTCTTTTTCATCATTCTTTCAAGAGCCAATAATTTTAACATTCATAAACAACAAGATCAAAATTATGCGCTGTTCAAGCATTCATTCAGAAAACAAAAAGTATTGTCACCACATCAATATTTGAAACTCATGTACTTCTTGTTCTTTTGTATTAAAATATTTTTCATTTAAGAAAGGTAAAGGATTCATGGAATTATTCATAGCCTTAAGTCATAGTTACTAAACACTAATGATCATGTAATAAAGACACAAACATAGACAAACATGAAGCTCAAAAACCGAAAAACAGAAAAATAAGAGCAAGGAGATTAAGGAATGAGTCCACCTTAGTGAGGGTAGCGTCTTCCTCTTGAAGAACCAATGGTGCTCTTTGAGCTCCTCTATGTCTCTTCCTTGCCTCTGTTGCTTGATCCCTAGTGATTTTAATGCTCCTATCCTTAGTTGCTTCCAATAGTTGTGTGGAGGAAAATATATCCCTTGAGGTATCTCAGAGATTTCTTGATGAGGAAATTCCTCATGCTCTTGTTGAGGTCCATGAGTGGGCTCTCTTGATGTGCAGTCAAATGCTCTATTACTGAGCTATAGACCCTTGAGATGAATCTCTCCATCTCCCATGACTCGGAGGTGGAAGCTTCTTTCTTCCCTTTCCTTTTTCTAGAGGTTTCCCCGGCCTTAGGTGCCATAAATGGTTATGGAAAAACAAAAAAAGCTATGCTTTTGCCACACCAAACTTAGAATATTGCTCGCCCTCGAGCAAAAGAAGAAGATATGGAAGAGAGGGAGAGGGATGTGTATTCGGCTAGTTAGGGTGGGTTTGGGTGGGGAAGAGATCTTGAATTTAAAAGTAGGTGGAGATCCTGTGGGGTCCATAGAACCTGAGGTGTCAAGGATTTACATCCCTGCACCAATGAGGCATGTAAAATGCCCTCTGCATGCAATCCTGGCGTTTAACGCCAGATTGATGCTTGTTTCTGGCGTTAAACGCCAGCTCTATGCTTGTTTTAGGCGTTCAACGCCAGTCTGCAGCATGTTTCTGGCGTTGAACGCCAGCTTTTCTCAGTGTGCAATCCTGGCTTTTAAACGCCAGATTGCTGCATGTTTCTGGTGTTCAATGCCAGATCCATGCTCTGTTCTGGCATTGAACGCCAGCCAGATGCTCCTTACTGGCGTTTAAACGCCAGTAAGCTCTTCCTCCAGGGTGTGATGTTTCTTCTACTGTTTTTGATTCTGTTTTTAATTTTTGTACTTGTTTTGTGACTCCCCATGATCATGAACCTAATAAAATATTAAAGAACAATAGAAATAAAAATAGAATTAGATAAATAAGAATTGGATTACCTCCCAATAAGCGCTTCTTTATTGTCTTTAGCTGGACTATTACTAAGCTTTAATTAATTGGGTTGCCTCCCAATAAGCGCATTCTTGCTCAAAATTGCCTACAAGATAATGCTTGACTCTTTGCCCATTAACAATGAACTTTTTGTGTAACGACCCAATTTTCAGTACGCCTAGGACACACCGGAAACTGAGCGCTACCAATTTGTCTTCCTAGTTATTATCTATTATTTATCATATGAGCCTGATTCGTTGTTAAAAGCGTAGTTAATTTGCGAGGTGTATTTTTTTGAAAACATTTGGATTAATAAACATAATCATTTATAATCAATTCACAAATAATAACAGATAAAACAGTTATAAACAACCACACATAAATACATCACAAGCAGCTAACAAGATTCAGTGATCCAGCCTTTATTAGAGTATAGACTTTTAGTTAGAACACCCCTATATATATATATATATATATATACAACATCCCAGGTCCTGACCTGTTCAAGAAGTCCCTAAGCTGGCACCTAGGCTAGCCTAGACTCTATACTCGCCTAGTCCCTCTAAACTACTAAAGCGAGGGAAAGTACATTCTAATTCTTCAAAACTCAAGTCAAGTGAACGTCACCAAAGGTAGGACATCATCTGCTATTCCTCTGCACGATCAGACATTGCCATAGGACGTCCCTCTGGTACCTCATCAAGTAGCCACACAACGGGAGTCTCGTACACAGGATTCAGGTTAAAGTGCGCATACGAACGGGGTGCAGACGTTGGCTGGTCTCACAGTATATACATATACATAGATAAAGAGATTCACCCTAGACTCAGAAGACTACCTAGAGCGGAATTCTCTTTACAAACGGTCATCAGCGAACTACGAAAGGGTACTCATGCTTCCATCTGGAGGGGGAAGGGAGAGAGAAGGGGTAAGAACTGGGGAGTTCTTAGTAGGGCCGGGGTTATTAGTTAAGTTCATTAATTCCGTGTTGTTTAGCAGACTAATAGCAGAATATAGAGAAGTAGTAAACAGAAGACAGATAAATAGAGAAAATAGAGAAAACAGGAAAAGATCACAAACAGAAGAATACAAGAAAGTAAAACACAGACACAAACACAGAGAATAGAATACAAACAAAGAAAGCATACATTCATGCAACAATCATAATAGAGAAAATGCACAACCAAGTATGATGCATGTCTAGCCCTAGTGCAGGTAATGAGCTCATCTGTCGGTTACATACCCGCTCCCGACGTTACCCAGCAACCTCTGTCTGGATAAGGCTTTCCTGTTGGCAATATCCACTGCAAGCAACCTTTGTCTTGCAGGGTATCCTCTGCAAGCAACCTTTGTCTTGCAGGGCGGCACTTATTAGCCGATATATGCCCAACAGACTCACTGTAAGCAACCTCTGTCTTACAGGAGCAACATACTCACTGTAAGCAACCTCTGTCTTACAGGAGCAACAACATACTCACTGTAAGCAACCTCTGTCTTACAGGAGCACACTCATCTCGATACCTCTGTAAGCAACCTCTGTCTTACAGCAAAGCATTATAGCAAGGTATCCCAGGAAAGCGTTCTCAGTGGTCGTACCACCATCTATCTGACTGCCTCTCTGCAGCAGATTCTTACATAATCATTCTCATTATCATCATTCATTAACATTCTCATTATTCATCATTGCTTTCACATTCTTATGCTGTACTTCTTTCTTTCTCTGTTCAATCATGCTATACAAACTCTACAGCTTTTACTTTTACAACATCTTAACTCAAACCATTTCTCTTTGTCACATTACTCTTTTCTCTTTGTCTTTTTACTTTGCTCTGATTACTCTTTTCTCTGTATCCCTTTATCATGCTCCGGTTACTCTGTTCTCTGTGTTTCTTTACTTTGCTCTGATTTCTCTGCTTAACATATGTATTTAAAGCTTATGTAAATTTCGGTATGAATAGTTAGCCTGTCCCAAGTATAGGTTCATTAAGTCTATATTGAAACAGTTTAACTTTTCATATAATACTTAACCCTAGTCGCAACTCAAGGACTAACTATGTTGCCCTAGTTCGTTCACTAATTCTATCTGTTTTTCTGTCATTAAAATATTACAGACTTTTTCTTCGATTTTTATCTTTTCTTTAACTTTTTATCTTTTCTTTATCTTTGCCTCACTAACATGTTATTACCACTCCCTAAGTGTTTTATGAAGGTAATTATGAGATTCTGCACTTAAAGTTGTCTTTCTAAAGCTTTTACAGAAAACTGCCTTTTCTGTATTATTTTATTATTTTTATTAAAATATTATTTTTAATTAAATATTATTATTTAATATTTTATTATTATTTATTATTTTATTAATATATTTTTGAAAATTAACTTTACTTTAACCTTTAACTTTTAAAATTCACTTTTTACCACCCGTAACTTTTAATATTTCTACTTTTACCACCCTAACTTTCAGAAATTACCAGACAACCCCTAAAACACCAAAAATTTTACTTCCTTGCCCTTTTTAAGATCTAAGGCCTGTTCTTCATTGTTCTTCATCACACTCAAAGTGTTCTTCATGTTCTTCATAAATTCTTCAGATTCTTTCTCTGTTTTTACCCGTTTTTCAGTCTTTTCAGCAACCGATTTTTACTATAATTCTTAATAAATTAGCAGCCACTAAAACCCCATCTTTTCTACATGATTTCAACACAAATTGAACCTCAATTTAAGCTCTAGGCTTTCATTTTCCAGCAGCCACAAGAACACACCTTCATAGCTTGAATTTCATCAAATTTCATCAAATTTTCACCAAAATTTCAACAAGAATTACTCATACAAACAATCAATTTCAAGCACAGACAAACCATATCATAATCACACAACTCAAACACAATCAATCAAGATTAAATTCGTCAATCCCTACCTTGATTTGCTGCTCCAAATCCGGTTAGACTTTTAGGTGGTCCTTAAGCACTTTTTCCTCCTAAATCACATCAAGAACAACTTTAAATCCAAAAACCCTCAACTGACCAAATCTTGCTCAGCACGTTAGGAGGTGATTTCTAACCTTAGACTTGCTGGAAAGTCACGTTTCTTGCCCTCAAGTCAAGTTAAGCATGATTCCTAAGGAAGAACATCAAGAAAACACATGTTTACATGGTTTTCCTTGAAAACCGAATTGAAGAGGGAGAGAGACAGCCATCTCACCTTATTTCCAGCCTTGATATGTTATATGGTTATGTAGAGAAAGAAGAGAGGATCATTTTGGTGAAATCGGAGTTTTGATTTGAGTTTTAGTTCAGCAGAAATCAAGCTTTGAAGATTTATGAACCAAGAACTTTCTCTCCTTTTTCTCTTGGTGATTTTCGGCCACAGTGAGCAAATGAGGCAGCCTTGGGGGTTTTGGGGGTGTAGGGTGAGTTGTGATTGGTTGGCTTGGAGGTGGATTAAAATAATATTAAAATATCTCAGGTATATAACAACTAAAACTAGGTGTATCGGAACACTTGTAAAAATATCTCTAAAAATTATTTTCTGAGCTACTAGCATAAATGACACTAGTAACATATTTATTATGAGAATAAAACATGTATGATGAGCCCTTAGCATTGCTAAAGTCATCAGAGAGTGCTGGTGCTAAGCTGCACCAGTAAACCGTAAACCTGGTTAAACCGATTTCCTGTTTTTAACTAAAATAGACCAGGTAACCTTATAATATCTTTCAAGAAACTTCTAATACTAATATAATGATAATATTATACTATTATCTTTCTTCTCTCATGAATCGAGTCCGGTTCGTCAAACTGAGCCTATTTACGAAAACTAGAATCAAAACTCCTAACCGATACGGTTCAAAAACTAGGTTCTCCGTGGCCGCGTTGTCGAGCTTGCCTCAAAAGAGGTTTTGGCTTAAAGATGTCATAATGACAATGAGGATTGAGATGCTTGATGATACAGCAGAGGTGTTCCCTTTACTGATCTTCCAGAGAAATTCGTGCCTGTAGAAAAGATCCGCGTACTCGAAAAACAGGGTTGTTACATTCTACCCTCCTAAAAGAAAATTTTGCCCTCAAAATTTCAGCCACGTGCAAGAATCCTTCTTCAAGCGGTCTATTTCTTTCAAGCCATCCTAACGAAGAGATCGGTCCGTTGCTGATAGCATCCAAATCTCACACATCCATAGCCATTAAGATCATAACAGCTATGAAGATAGTTGTGGCTCACGTCGATTTATCATTCAGAGCTCAATTAAACCATGCCTATTCACAGTCATTGAGGTCTTATCCGCACCAAACAATCAACATTAAGGTGATCAGTCTTAATATCTCAAGTTTAGCACGAACATTCCCAAAATGAGCACTCATAGACATTCATGCCAAATGTATCTTAAATATACCCTAACAGCATGAGACACACAAGCAGAGTATGCAATGAAGCATAGTCAGTCCACTCCCCAGGCTCTACTGGGAACGAACTGCTTGATGATTAGATTTTTGACGGTTTAGAATTTACAAATGAATTCTCGTTGCAAGTATAGTTTCTAAACCAATCACTAATCCTTTCATACAAAAAGTTGTTTGTCACTAAAACAAACCCCTAAATTTATAAACCGAAGTATTGAACCTCGGGTCGTTCTCCCTAGGAATTGTAATGAAGTGTCATGTTATTGGTTGTGAATTATATTTGGGGTTTTTAAGCTTTTGGACAAGAAATATAAATGGCAAAGAAAATAAACTAACAACTAACAAAGCTCTTGGCAAGATATGAGAACTAGAAGTCCTATCCTAGTTATCCTTCTCATTTGTGATGAGAATTGTTCATTGCTACCACTTAGTTAACCCTTACTAAAGAAAGGAAAGTCAAGTGGATGAATTGACTTGAGCCACAAGTCCTAGCCAACTCCCAAGGAAAGACTAGCTTTAGTGCACTCCAAACCAATTAGCAATCTCTCCAATTATCAATCAACAAAGGAATTAGATAACTCAAGTGTCACTAATTACTCTACCTAGGCCAAGAGGAACAAAATCTACACTAAAACTAAAAGAGACATTTCAACAAATACATAAAATGCAATAGAAGTAATCATTATTAAATACAAGAATTAAAGGAATCTACAACTACAAAAACAAGAGATCAATAATAGAAAAGCAAAGAAGACACATTTAGTATGAATTACCTCTTATTGAATTGGAAGAATGTAGAAGGAACAATACTAGATCTACAACAAAATATAAGAACAACATAAAGGAAATTACAACAAAAGAGTGGAAGAAGAATGAATGTAACTACAAGGAATTGAGATGTAGAAGTAGAAGAAAACAAAGATTAAAATCTAGATCTAAGAACCAATCCTAATCCTAATCCTAGAGAGAAGTGAGAGATTCTCTCTCTAGAAACTAACTCTAACTACCAAACTAAGCTAATGATCAAAAGTATCTAAAGTATGAAAAGTGTCTTATTTCCCCTTCAATCCTTGGCTTAAATAGCATTAGAAATGAGTTGGATTGGGCCCACATGGCTTGTAAATTCGCTAGCCACGAGTTTGCATGAAGTGATCACGTGCACCAACGGTGCGTGTGCGTACAGTGCGCGTACGCGTCCTTATACATATAGCAACTATGGCAAATCTTATATCGTTTCGAAGCCCCGGATGTTAGCTTTCTAACCCAACTGGAACCGCATCATTTGGACCTCTGTAGCTCAAGTTATGGTCGTTTAAGTGCGAAGAGGTCGGCTTGATAGCTTTTGCATTTCCTTTATTTCTTCATGAGTTCTCCATTTCTACATGCTTTTTCTTCATTCCCTTGGTCCAATCTTTGCCTCCTAAACCTTAAGTCACTTAACAAACATATCAAGACATCTAATGGAATCAAGGTGAATTGAATTTATTTATTTTAAGACCTAAAAAGCATGTTTTCACTCTTAAGCACAATTAAAGGAGAAGTTATAAAACCATGCTATTTCAATGGATAAATGTGGGTAAAAGGTCATAAAATCTCTTAAAATCAATACAAGATAAACCGTCAAAACGGGGTTTATCAACCTCCCCACACTTAAACCAAGCATGTCCTCATGCTTAAACCAAGAATGAAGTAAGGGTATGGCATTTATTCAATGAGAAACTAACTAAATGCAATCTACCTATATGCAACTATCTAAATGAATGCAATTGCTTGGTCAAAATAAATCAATTCCCAAGAAGCATATATGCACAAGGGCTAAGGACTAGCAAGTCTAATCCACAATTGAATTGAGTTATTAAATATTTTTACAAACTTGCATGAAAATTATGATCATAGGTGAAAACATGTAATTGAGCATCAAACCCTCACCGGATGTGTTTGCACTCTATTCGCTCAAGTGTTTAGGGTTGATTCTCTCAATTCTCCCCTAATCATGCTTTCTAAGATTTGTTCTTCTTCTAACAATCGACATATATTTCATGCATGCATACATATATCATGAGGTCTTTTCATAGGTTGTAATGGGGCTAGGGTCAAGGTTGGATGCATATTTGGTCAAGTGAACTTAAAATTTGAATCTTTGATAAACTTAGACTTCTCACCTAACCTATGACATCCTATACAATTTCAAAGCTAGCCTAACTACCCATTTTTCACCTTTTCACATACTCATGCATTTTCTTTTTCATTTCACAACACTTATGCATTGATCTTATTGAGCTTCACTTTGGGGCATTTTGTCCCCTTTTTATTATTTTTCTTTTTTTTTTTCTTTTTTTTCTATTTTTTTTCTTTTCTATATTATTTTTTCTTTTCTTTTTCTTTTTCTCATTTTCCTTTTTTTTATATACAAGAACATCAATGCATAAGGTTTTACATTTGATCAATATATGAGTATGTACCCAATTCTCAATATTTTCAACAAAATATAAAATACATCCTTTTATTCACCCAATGTCCCAAGTTTTCCCACTCTTGAATGATGCTCACACACACTAGCCTAAGCTAATCAAAGATCCAAATAAGGAACAATTATTGTTTTTCACTTAAAGGCTTGTAATATGCTAAAATAAGAACAAGTGGGTTAAGCGTAGGCTCAAATTGGCTAACAATGGAAGATAAAAGGTAAGGCTATTTGGGTAAGTAAGCTCAATGAAATGATGGCCTCAATCATATAAATGCATGAATACACAAAATAATGGACATAAAGAATCAAACAAATCAAATATTACAATCATAGAAAGAGAATAATGCACACAAGAAGGAAAATAAGTGGTTATAAGATGTAACCACACCATTAGGCTCAAATCTCACTTGCTTGTGTTCTTAGCTCAAAAATATGATCCACAATATATATAATTCAAGCAAGTTCTATGAAAAGTTTTCACTCAAATCAATTGAGGTGCCCTATAGATAGAAATCTTGAAAAATTTTCATTATTTTGACTAAGCTTCTTGTGTATATATATGCAATAAGAATCCTAAAAACCTAAAATGAAATGCAAAATTGTTGAGATTAGAAATTTGTCACCCAAAATCGCCGATCGGTCGGACGACCTCCCCACACTTAAAAGTTTGCACCGTCCTCGGTGCATTCAAAGATGAGCAAGGGGGTACGGCGAATCTCCGGATTGCTGCGTGTTCTTTCTTCCGCTTCCATGTGGGCTTGTGGTGCATTGTTCATGAAAAACAAAAATATAACACCATAAGATGAGAAGATATAAAAGCAAAGAAGCATACATTGTTGGAATGAGGTAAATCACTAGAAATGAGTGAGTGAATTAGTGTGACATTAATGACAAATAAGCGTGTGAATTCTAAATTGCGCCTTTTAGAACACACATTAGCATAAAAGGGCGATGTCACAAAAGAAGCATGCACTTCACTTATCCTAGTGTGCTTGAGATGCTTTAGGTAGGCTTGTAAGGTAAAACAAGTATTAAAGAAGCATGAAAGCATTTAAGCTAAAGCATATATGGATGCATAGAATCAAGAAATACAATGCATTAGGATAAATGCACAACATCATCCATCAAGAAGTTGCCTAATCGAGGAAAAAGATTCAAATCACATGATGGCTAGCTACAACATGCAATTCAAAAGAGTTACAAGCTCGAAGGCAATTCTCATCACTTGGTATTTTTCAAAAGGTAAGCATGAAGAACTCAAAACCAAGTAGCAAAATATAACCTCAATCATAGAATCTAACAAAGATTATCTAAAAAACAATTATGCTCAGATAGCATTCAATTAGTAATAAGCAGCAATATATGGTAAGCAAAATCCATAATCCAACACTTATAATGGAAAGAGAGGAAAATGAAATGAAAACTAAACTAAAACTAACTAATTAACTACCCAATTAACTAATTAACTAACTAACTAACTAATAACTAACTAAAATAAATGGTTATCGATGGTGTTTGGAAGTGTTGGATGAGGGGTAGGAGGAGGGAAGAAGAAAGGAGAAGGAAAGAAATAGAAGGAGGAGAAGAAAAGAAATGTGGTGAAGGAAGGAAATCCGCGCGTACGCGTGCATGGCGCGCGCGCGTCGATGGCTTATTTCGAGAGTGGCGCGTACGTGTCATGTGCGCGAGCGCGCAAATAGGTTTGTGCCAAAGGCACAACGTTGGCGCGGCGCAGGCACAACTCTCTGGAAAAATGCATGGAGGGTGGAACTTCTCAATCCACGCGTACGCACGCATGGCGCGCTCGCGTGGATGGTCCAAAACGCTTGATGCACGCGTACGCACGCAGTGCGCGTACGCGTGGATGGTGCTCTATTTTTCAAAAAAATTTTGCTATGTTTTTTTTGCACCAATCCAAGCATTCTAAACCTCCAAGCAACTACCAAAACAACATAAAACCTTATTTAACATACTAAACTACCAAATATACTCAACTAACTAAACAAAACATGAAATTAAACTAATTCTACCAAATATTTACAAAAGAGAAAATGAAAAGATATTACCATGGTGGGGTGTCTCCCACCTAGCACTTTTATTTATTGTCCTTAAGTTGGACTTATGGGGAGCTCCTCATCAAGGTGGCTTGTGCTTGTATTCATCTTGGAACTCCCACCAATGCTTGGTTCTCCATTGTGCCCCAAGATTTCCTATGGGTTGAGCCAAGTGTTGATGGAGTTCTTCACAAGCTTGGGGCTCCCAATGTTGATCCTCTTTTTCTAATCCGGGATCCCACACTTTATTTTCACACCCGTCTTGAAGTTGATCATAATTATTAGTCCATCCGGGTGGTAAGTAAGGTGAATTCTCTATATAGTGGCCAACAATCCTCTTAGACCCATCTATTTGAGCACTACTCCAACCTTTATATCTCATGTTTGATGCATCAACCATAATGAGCCTTGATTTGCAACGCCCACCACAAAACCTTTTCCGCTTACGCTTCATCCCACAAACTTCCCTAAGTTGGCCATCCGTTTCAAGCAAACCATATTCAAGTGGGATAATAAAACTAATAGAAATGAATTTCACCCACTCAAATGAAGGTGTAGATGGCAACCTAGGCAAAGATGCTTCCAAAGATCTTGACAAAGCATAACCAACCCTCGTTCTTCTATTTCTAGGGACTTCCACCTCTTCACAAGATCTCTTAATCTCAATCCTTTGTTCAACAATTTTATCAAGACCTTTTCCTTTACTCAAATCATAATAGAGAGGGTGAGAAAAATTTACCTCCTCAACGCTTTCAAATCCAACCGGAGAAGGTTCTTCATGCTCAAAGGATTCTTCACCACTAAGACTTGATGCTTGATCTTCATCACCAAGGGAACTCAATTCTTTCTTTATCCCATCCAAGTCTTCATATGGAATATACCTTGGAAGGTGTGCACTTTCCTCCCTAGCATCAATTTCAATAATCTTGGAGGGGTTTTCTTCAACTCTATGCTCCCATGGAGGCTCCGCATCTCCTAAGTCTTCTACCACTTTTTCCTTGTCTTCAACAATTAAAGCTTCCTCTAATTGTTTCAATACAAAGCAACTTCCTTCATTTCCCACCGGAGTTTCCAATCTCTCCTTCATGCTATGTTCTTCATTTGATTCTCCACATGTAGCCATGGGAGTTCCTTGAGTGTTCAAGCATTGGGAGGCTAATTGATTTGTTACCACATCCAAGGCGGCCATGAAATTTTGCACATCCCTTTTCATCTCTTCTTGCCCTTGAACAAGAACACCAAGGGTTTCATCCATTAGAGATTGGGGTGGGTGGAAGGGTTTCTCATTTTGGGGAAGGGGTTCATAGTAGGAAGGTGGTTCTTCTTGGTAGAGTTGTGGTGATTCAATATTTTCCATTCTTTCCACTTGTTGCACAACACACTCCATGGTTGCTTGAAATTGATCCAATGCTTCCTTGAGACGATCCCTTGACTCTTGTTCCACTTGGATAATACGATTAGGATCATGTGGCTCTTGGATCAATGGATATGAGTATTCTTCCATGGGAGGTTGTGGTGGAAAGTAGTATTCATCTTGTGGTTGAAAATTTTTATTTATTGGAGGTGGTTCATCTTGGTAATAATATGGAGGGGGTGGCTCTTGAAAATGTTGATGTTGGAGTAGTGGTGGCTCTATGGGTGGTTCATATGGCTCATATGGTTGTTGGTAGGATGGATATGGATTAGGGTCATATGAAGGTAGTTGGTAAGGAGGGGCTTGTGAGTATGGTTGAGGGTTATGTTGAGGATATGGCTCATAGGCATATGGTGGTGGTTCTTGAAAGTCACAAGGAGATTCACCATAGCCATTGGATTGGTATGCATCATAGAATGGCTCTTCTTCATGGTGCATTGGTGGAGGTTGTTGCCAAGAGGATTGATCATATGCATATGGCTCCTCCCACCTTTGGTTATCCCATCCTTGATACACATTCTCATTATAGTTCTCATCACCTACAACATAATTGTAACTACACTCATAGCCAAAGTGAGAATTCATGATAGTAAGAGAGGGCAAAAACAAAAAAATAGTAACAAATAAAGAGAATAAACTAAAAACTAACAAAGAAGCAAAAAGCAAACATATTCACGATATTCACATATATACAATAACCAATAACACAACATCATTGCAATTCCCCGGCAACGGCGCCATTTTGATGATTAGATTTTTGACGGTTTAGAATTTACAAATGAATTCTCGTTGCAAGTATAGTTTATAAACCAATCACTAATCCTTTCATACAAAAAGTTGTTTGTCACTAAAACAAACCCCTAAATTTATAAACCGAAGTATTGGACCTCGGGTCGTTCTCCCTAGGAATTGTAATGAAGTGTCTTGTTATTGGTTGTGAATTATATTTGGGGTTTTTAAGCTTTTGGACAAGAAATATAAATGGCAAAGAAAATAAACTAACAACTAACAAAGCTCTTGGTAAGATATGAGAACTAGAAGTCCTATCCTAGTTATCCTTCTCATTTGTGATGAGAATTGTTCATTGCTACCACTTAGTTAACCCTTACTAAAGAAAGGAAAGTCAAGTGGATGAATTGACTTGAGCCACAAGTCCTAGCCAACTCCCAAGGAAAGACTAGCTTTAGTGCACTCCAAACCAATTAGCAATCTCTCCAATTATCAATCAACAAAGGAATTAGATAACTCAAGTGTCACTAATTACTCTACCTAGGCCAAGAGGAACAAAATCTACACTAAAACTAAAAGAGACATTTCAACAAACACATAAAGTGCAATAGAAGTAATCATTATTAAATACAAGAATTAAAGGAATCTACAACTACAAAAACAAGAGATCAACAATAGCAAAGCAAAGACGACACATTTAGTATGAATTACCTCTTATTGAATTGGAAGAATGTAGAAGGAACAATACTATATCTACAACAAAATATAAGAACAACATAAAGGAAATTACAACAAAAGAGTGGAAGAAGAATGAATTTAACTACAAGGAATTGAGATGTAGAAGTAGAAGAAAACAAAGATTAAAATCTAGATCTAAGAACCAATCCTAATCCTAATCCTAGAGAGAAGTGAGAGATTCTCTCTCTAGAAACTAACTCTAACTACCAAACTAAGCTAATGATCAAAAGTATCTAAAGTATGAAAAGTGTCTTCATTTCCCCTTCAATCCTTGGCTTAAATAGCATTAGAAATGAGTTGGATTGGGCCCACATGGCTTGTAAATTCGCTAGCCACGAGTTTGCATGAAGTGATCACGTGCACCAACGGTGCGTGCGCGTACAGTGCGCGTATGCATCCTTATACGTATAGCAACTATGGCAAATCTTATATCGTTTCGAAGCCCCGGATGTTAGCTTTCTAACCCAACTGAAACCGCATCATTTGGACCTCTGTAGCTCAAGTTATGGTCGTTTAAGTGCGAAGAGGTCGGCTTGATAGCTTTTGCGTTTCCTTTATTTCTTCATGAGTTCTCCATTTCTACATGCTTTTTCTTCATTCCCTTGGTCCAATCTTTGCCTCCTAAACCTTAAGTCACTTAACAAACATATCAAGACATCTAATGGAATCAAGGTGAATTGAATTTATTTATTTTAAGACCTAAAAAGCATGTTTTCACTCTTAAGCACAATTAAAGGAGAAGTTATAAAACCATGCTATTTCAATGGATAAATGTGGGTAAAAGGTCATAAAATATCTTAAAATCAATACAAGATAAACCGTTAAAACGGGGTTTATCACTGCTCTGATACCAAATTGTAACGACCCAATTTTCAGTACGCCTAGGACACACCGGAAACTGAGCGCTACCAATTTGTCTGCCTAGTTATTATCTATTATTTATCATATGAGCCTGATTCGTTGTTAAAAGCGTAGTTAATTTGCGAGGTGTATTTTTTTGAAAACATTTGGATTAATAAACATAATCATTTATAATCAATTCACAAATAATAACAGATAAAACAGTTATAAACAACCACACATAAATACATCACAAGCAGCTAACAAGATTCAGTGATCCAGCCTTTATTAGAGTATAGACTTTTAGTTAGAACACCCCTAGATATAGCTAAATAATATCTATATACATATATATATATATACAACATCCCAGGTCCTGACCTGTTCAAGAAGTCCCTAAGCTGGCACCCAGGCTAGCCTAGACTCTATACTCGCCTAGTCCCGCTAAACTACTAAAGCGAGGGAAAGTACATTCTAAGTCTTCAAAACTCAAGTCAAGTGAACGTCACCAAAGGTAGGACATCATCTGCTATTCCTCTGCACGATCAGACATTGCCATAGGACGTCCCTCTGGTACCTCATCAAGTAGCCACACAACGGGAGTCTCGTACACAGGATTCAGGTTAAAGTGCGCATACGAACGGGGTGCAGACGTTGGCTGGTCTCACAGTATATACATATACATAGATAAAGAGATTCACCCTAGACTCAGAAGACTACCTAGAGCGGAATTCTCTTTACGAACGGCCATCAGCGAACTACGGAAGGGTACTCATGCTTCCATCTGGAGGGGGAAGGGAGAGAGAAGGGGTAAGAACTGGGGAGTTCTTAGTAGGGCCGGGGTTATTAGTTAAGTTCATTAATTCCGTGTTGTTTAGCAGACTAATAGCAGAATATAGAGAAGTAGTAAACAGAAGACAGATAAATAGAGAAAATAGAGAAAACAGAAAAAGATCACAAACAGAAGAATACAAGAAAGTAAAACACAGACACAAACACAGAGAATAGAATACAAACAAAGAAAGCATACATTCATGCAACAATCATAATAGAGAAAATGCACAACCAAGTATGATGCATGTCTAGCCCTAGTGTAGGTAATGAGCTCATCTGTCGGTTACATACCTGCTTCCGACGTTACCCAGCAACCTCTGTCTGGATAAGGCTTTCCTGTTGGCAATATCCACTGCAAGCAACCTTTGTCTTGCAGGGTATCCTCTGCAAGCAACCTTTGTCTTGCAGGGCGGCACTTATTAGCCGATATATGCCCAACAGACTCACTGTAAGCAACCTCTGTCTTACAGGAGCAACATACTCACTGTAAGCAACCTCTGTCTTACAGGAGCAACAACATACTCACTGTAAGCAACCTCTGTCTTACAGGAGCACACTCATCTCGATACCTCTGTAAGCAACCTCTGTCTTACAGCAAAGCATTATAGCAAGGTATCCCAGGAAAGCGTTCTCAGTGGTCGTACCACCATCTATCTGACTGCCTCTCTGCAGCAGATTCTTACATAATCATTCTCATTATCATCATTCATTAACATTCTCATTATTCATCATTGCTTTCACATTCTTATGCTGTACCTCTTTCTTTCTCTGTTCAATCATGCTATACAAACTCTACAGCTTTTACTTTTACAACATCTTAACTCAAACCATTTCTCTTTGTCACATTACTCTTTTCTCTTTGTCTTTTTACTTTGCTCTGATTACTCTTTTCTCTGTATCCCTTTATCATGCTCCGGTTACTCTGTTCTCTGTGTTTCTTTACTCTGCTCTGATTTCTCTGCTTAACATATGTATTTAAAGCTTATGTAAATTTCGGTATGAATAGTTAGCCTGTCCCAAGTATAGGTTCATTAAGTCTATACTGAAACAGTTTAACTTTTCATATAATACTTAACCCTAGTCGCAACTCAAGGACTAACTATGTTGCCCTAGTTCGTTCACTAATTCTATCTGTTTTTCTGTCATTAAAATGTTACAGACTTTTTCTTCGATTTTTATCTTTTCTTTAACTTTTTATCTTTTCTTTATCTTTGCCTCACTAACATGTATTACCACTTCCTAAGTGTTTTATGAAGGTAATTATGAGATTCTGCACTTAAAGGTGTCTTTCTAAAGCTTTTACAGAAAACTGCCTTTTCTGCATTATTTTATTATTTTTATTAAAATATTATTTTTAATTAAATATTATTATTTAATATTTTATTATTATTTATTATTTTATTAATATATTTTCGAAAATTAACTTTACTTTAACCTTTAACTTTTAAAATTCACTTTTTACCACCCGTAACTTTTAATATTTCTACTTTTATCACCCTAACTTTCAGAAATTACCAAACAACCCCTAAAACACCAAAAATTTTACTTCATTGCCCTTTTTAAGATCTAAGGCCTGTTCTTTATTGTTCTTCATCACACTCAAAGTGTTCTTCATGTTCTTCATAAATTCTTCAGATTCTTTCTCTGTTTTTACCCGTTTTTCAGTCTTTTCAGCAATCGATTTTTACTATAATTCATAATAAATTAGCAACCACTAAAACCCCATCTTTTCTACATGATTTCAACACAAATTGAACCTCAATTTAAGCTCTAGGGTTTCATTTTCCAGCAGCCACAAGAACACACCTTCATAGCTTGAATTTCATCAAATTTCATTAAATTTTCACCAAAATTTCAACAAGAATTACTCATACAAACAATCAATTTCAAGCACAGCCAAACCATATCATAATCACACAACTCAAACACAATCAATCAAGATTAAATTCGTCAATCCCCACCTTGATTTGCTGCTCCAAATCCGGTTAGACTTTTAGGTGGTCCTTAAGCACTTTTTCCTCCTAAATCACATCAAGAACAACTTTAAATCCAAAAACCCTCAACTGACCAAATCTTGCTCAGCACGTTAGGAGGTTATTTCTAACCTTAGACTTGCTGGAAAGTCACGTTTCTTGGCCCTCAAGTCAAGTTAAGCATGATTCCTAAGGAAGAACATCAAGAAAACACATGTTTACATGGTTTTCCTTGAAAACCGAATTGAAGAGGGAGGGAGACAGCCATCTCACCTTATTTCCAGCCTTGATATGTTATATGGTTATTTAGAGAAAGAAGAGAGGATCATTTTGGTGAAATCGGAGTTTTGATTTGAGTTTTAGTTCAACAGAAATCAAGCTTTGAAGATTTATGAACCAAGAACTTTCTCTCCTTTTTCTCTTGGTGATTTTCGGCCACAATGAGCAAATGAGGCAGCCTTGGGGGTTTTGGGGGTGTAGGGTGAGTTGTGATTGGTTGGCTTGGAGGTGGATTAAAATAATATTAAAATATCTCAGGTATATAACAACTAAAACTAGGTGTATCGGAACACTTGTAAAAATATCTCTAAAAATTATTTTCTGAGCTACTAGCATAAATGACACTAGTAACATATTTATTATGAGAATAAAACATGTATGATGAGCCCTTAGCATTGCTAAAGTCATCAGAGAGTGCTGGTGCTAAGCTGCACCAGTAAACCGTAAACCTGGTTAAACCGATTTCCTGTTTTTAACTAAAATAGACCAGGTAACCTTATAATATCTTTCAAGCAACTTCTAATACTAATATAATGATAATATTATACTATTATCTTTCTTCTCTCATGAATCGAGTCCGGTTCGTCAAACTGAGCCTATTTACGAAAACTAGAATCAAAACTCCTAACCGATACGGTTCAAAAACTAGGTTCTCTGTGGCCGCGTTGTCGAGCTTGCCTCAAAAGAGGTTTTGGCTTAAAGATGTCATAATGACAATGAGGATTGAGATGCATGATGATACAGCATAGGTGTTCCCTTTACTGATCTTCCGGAGAAATTCGTGCCTGTAGAAAAGATCCGCGTACTCGAAAAACAGGGTTGTTACATTTTGTCAGAGTCACTATCATGAAGCTCTGCAAACCATGGTGCTTCCTGAATGGTAAAAAGTTGCTCATCTGGAAATGTTTCAGAGATCTCAGTAAGAGGGAGGGACGTCCCTTCTACTGGTTCTATTCGGGACAGGTGATCTGCTACTTGGTTCTCTGTCCCTTTTCTGTCTCTTATTTCTATATCAAACTCTTGCAGAAGCAACACCCATCTTATGAGCCTGGGTTTTGAATCTTGCTTTGTGAGTAGATATTTAAGAGCAGCATGGTCTGTGTACACAATCACTTTTGATCCTACTAAATAGGATCTGAACTTGTCAATGGCGTAAACCACTACAAGCAATTCCTTTTCTATGGTTGTGTAATTCTTCTGTGCATCATTTAGAACATGGCTGGCATAATAAATGACGTGCAGAAGCTTGTCATGCCTCTGTCCCAACACTGCACCAATGGCATGATCACTGGTATCACACATTAATTCAAATGGTAATGTCCAGTCTGGTGCAGAGATGACTGGTGATGTGACCAGCTTAGCTTTCAGAGTCTCAAACGCCTGCAGACACTCCTTATCAATGATAAATGGCATGTCAGCAGCTAGCAGATTACTCAGAGATTTTGCAATTTTTGAAAAACTTTTATAAACCTCCTATAAAATCCTGCATGCCCTAGAAAGCTTCTGATTGCCTTAACATTGGAAGGTAGTGGTAATTTTTCAATTACCTCTACCTTGGCTTGATCCACCTCTATTCCCTTGTTCGAAATTTTGTGCCCAAGGAATATTCCTTCAGTTACCATAAAGTGACATTTCTCCCAATTTAAAACTAGGTTAGTCTCTTGGCACCTCTGTAGAACAAGTGCTAGATGATCAAGACAGGAGCTGAATGAGTCTCCAAATACTGAAAAGTCATCCATGAAGACTTCCAGAAATTTTTCCACCATATCAGAGAAAATAGAGAGCATGCACCTTTGAAAGATTGCAGGTGCATTGCACAGGCCAAATGGCAACCTTCTGTATGCAAATACTCCAGATGGACATGTGAATGCTGTTCTATCTTCCTCCCTTTCTTCTTCATGATCTTCCATTAATGCCTCTGGGAGGGAATCTTTGTGTTTCATTGTCACCTCAAGTGGCTCTTGTGAATGTAGAATCCTTGGCTCATGTCCAAATACTTCCACCACATCTTCCTTTTTCACTGAAATTTCACTTGCCACAGAGGCTTCCTCATCTTGCTTTTCCATTTCCTCACCCACAAATTGGTCTTCATCCTCTCTGTTTGATGGTTCTAAGTTCCTCCTTGTTTGCTCTAAGGGCTCATTCATCTTCTTGAGGATGATTTCTTTCCAGGATTGGGGTTGTGTGTATCTTTCCACGAGTTTTCTATGTATTTCAATGGCTTGAAGGTAATCCTCATCTGGTGGTTCAAGAGATGAAGGTTGAGAGTAATTTTGGTGACGTGGATATGTTGTGGTGAAGCTGTGTTGAGGGGTGTGGAATGAGTTGTGTGATTGATGGGATGACTTGTATGGATTTTGGAGGAAACTTTGTGTTGAGGCATAATCTAGTGATGAAGAATTTTCAAATGAGAAATCGGGACGTGAGGTCGGACATTCTCTCATGTGACTTGACTGCTCAGAATTTGCAGTTTCTTGGTAATACTCCCAGCCACCATTAGAATAATGACTTGCATCATTTTGTGATGGAGGAAAATATCCCATATGATTTTCTTTCTCATCTTGTGTTTCTGAAGCATTTCTCCATGGATTGGAGTGCTCAGAATCTGTGATTTCTTGGTGATATTCCCAACCACCATTAGAGATTGGTGATGGTGGGTGATATCCCATAAAATTTTGTTTGACCATAAGATGAGTTGAACTCCATTTGTATTTTGTAAACATCAACGAAATTTGAAATTCATGTCACAGAGAAAGAATTTCTTAGTGAGGCAATAACTCAAACACCTTGCTATCAATTTAAAACAGAGAACAAAAACAAAAAAAAAATGCTTGATCTAGACTTCTCACCCACTTAATCATTGTTGATCTAATCAATCTCCGACAACGGCGCCAAAAACTTGATGGTGTTTTTGCGGAAAACGAATTTTCCAAACACATAGATCTAACCGGCAAGTGTATCGGGTTGCATCAAGTAGTAATAACTCACTTAGAGTGAGGTTGATCCCACAGGGATTGATGGATCAAGCAACTTTAGTGGGTGATTAGTTTAGTCAAGCTAACATTGAAGTGGAATTGAGTGAAATGTAGCCAACAGAAAGTAAATAGCAAGGAAAATTTAAAGTGCAGAAAGTAAAGTAACTGAAACTTAAAGAACAAGAAAATAAAAGAGCTGAAACTTAAATTGCAAGAAAAGTAAATTGGCAGATTCTTAAATGACAAGAAATGTAAATTGCATCAAATGTAAAGGGGATTGGGTGCAGGAAATTTAAAGGAAAGCAATAAGCAGCACTTAGAATAATTGCAGAATAATTAAATTGCATGAAAAGTAAAAGGGATTGGGTGTTGGGAATTAAAACTTCAACAAGAAAATGTAAAGTGCAATCAAGCAAAGAAGTAAAAGATGAAGTAAGTGCAGCAGATTCAAACAGAAATGAAAAATTGCTTGAAGAACAAGACAGAAAGAAACTTAGCTCAATTGTAAAATCTAAAAGAGAATTTGAGGATCCAAGAAGAGCAATGAACTCAGGAAGCAAATCTGGATCTCAATTTTCCTTTGCTCAGTCAAAAAATATATTGCAGAAGAAAATGAGGTTTAAAAATAGCAGAGAAGATTAAAACCCAATCCTTAGATCAATTTAGAGGAAGAGTGGAAGATGATTCTCAGAATTTGAATCAATGGAGCTCTTCAACCTCAATTCAAGATCCAAAACAGAAAAGCTAAATTTGCAGAAGAAGAAGATTTAAAACAGCAAATGAATTTTGAATTATGCAGTAAAAGAACAAGAGAGAATTCAAGGTGAGAATTGAAACAGAATTCCTTCAATTCTCCAATTCAAGTTAAGATGTAAAAGTGAGCTCTCTTCTACTACTACTCCCTAATGGAGCAAGCCTTCTCTAATCGAGCTTTATTGATGCCTTTATATAGGCTTTACAAAATGAAAAATGAAAATGAAATTAAAACAAATTACAAAAATGAAAATCCTAATTTAATTGATCCATGTGCTTTTGAGTGATGATGTGGGCTTTGCTTGCTTTGGATTTGAGGAGAAATGGGTTTGGTTGGCCTTGATTCAATTTGGAGAGGAATTGAATTTAAATGAAATTTTAGTTGAATTTTGGCCCATGTTGCTCCCAGGAGGCTGCCCTGCCCTTATGGAGGGCAGAGCAGGGAAGCCTTGTGTAAGGATCCAACTAGCGTGCCAAATTTTGGGAGAGACCTTCAGGATGCTGCCCTGCCCTTGTGGAGGGCAGGGCAATGTTGCCATGATGCACCAAGCCTTGCCTCCCTGCCCGTGCTGTGATGCGCCAAGGATGTGCGCCGAAGCACCTGGCCATGCCAAATTGTGTGTGCCATGCACCAAGGAATGTTGCTCTGCCCTCCTTGTGGGCAGCGCTTTTCTTGTTATTGGGTGAGGTCCCAAGTTCGAATCTTGGTGGAGGAAGTTGCTGCAATTTTTCCTTGGTTTCCTTGGCACCTAATTCACACATAAGGCTTGGCTTCCTTGGAGGTCTTGTGTTCGAACCTTGGTGAAAGCATTTGGGGGAGCAATTTTCCTTGATTCTTCATGAAGAGAGCACGACATTGCCCTGCTCTCCAAGAGGGCAGAGCAGAAAATGAGCGCTACTTGCTTTGGAGTGAGGCTCCAGCTTCGAACCTTGGTGGAAGCACTTTGGTTTATTTTCGCTTATTTTTGGCCCTTAAAGATGCCTTTCACTCATGCCTCAATTGTGCGCCAAATATGGATTGCTATATATCGTTGGAAAGTTCTGAATGTCAGCTTTCCAACGCAACTGGAAGTACATCAATTGGACATCTGTAGCTCAAGTTATAGCCCTTTGAAGTAGGCATGGTCATGTTGTGAACGCCCAGATTTTAACTTAGCGAAATTTTGCTTCCAACCTCACTTTGCATCACGATATTGCCCTGCTCTTGGCAAGGGCAGGGCAGTGTGCGTGCTGGTTGCTTTCTTCTTTGATTTGGTCATGGGCCACGCTTTTAAAAGCATGGCCTAAGGCTCCAAAGTGTGCTCCAACTTCAAAGTGTGTCCCAAAGCTCTTTTTTTCTCCTTTTTTGTGCTTTTTTGCTTCTTTTTCTTCTTATTTCCTACAAGATTTATAAAATTAAAAGATCAAGGAAATATACCAATTAAGTATAAAAGCATTCAATATTTAAGCACAATTTATCAATTTCTTGTATGAAAAAGCATAGAAAAATAGGTATATGATGACTTGTCATCACATGCATCTGGCTGGGCTAATGCCCTTAAGATCACTGATGGACCACCCAAGAGCTGTCTTGTGTGTCCTTAGCACTTGAATTAGTGCTTCCTTTTCCTGTGGCTCTAAGGTAGAGCTTATGATTACAGGGAATGTATCACCTTCTCCCAAAAATGCATATTTCAAGGATGTTGGTAATGGTTTGAGCTCAGGTTTGGGAGGTTTTTCCTCTTCCTGAGGGATTTTTAGAGGTTCTATTATTCTCTCTGGTTCCTCCAGATCAGGCTGAGCATCTTTAAAGATATCCTCTAGCTCTGATTCGAGGCTCTCAGTCATATTGACCTCTTTTACCAGAGAATCAATAATATCAATGCTCATGCAGTCGTCTGGGGTGTCTGGATGCTGCATAGCTTTAACAACATTCAACTTAAACTCATCCTCATTGACTCTCAGGGTTAATTTCCCTTTTTGGACGTCAATGAGGGTTCTTCCAATTGCTAGAAAGGTCTTCCTAGAATGAGAGTTGCACTTTTTTGCTCCTCCATTTCCAGCACCACAAAGTCAGTGGGAAAGGTAAATGGCCCAACCTTGACAATCATGTCTTCAATCACGCCTGATGGTATTTAATGGAGCCATCAGCAAGTTGGAGACATATCCGGATTGGTTTGACTTCTTCAGTCAAACCAAGCTTTATGATAGTAGATGCAGGTATTAGGTTGATACTTGCCCCAAGGTCACATAGAGCTTGCTTGGTACAAGTACCCTCTAATGTGCATGGTATCATAAAACTTCCGGGATCTTTAAGCTTTTCTGGGAAGCTTTTCAGAATGACTGCACTGCATTCTTCAGTGAGGAAAACTTTTTCAGTTTCTCTCCAGTTTTTCTTATGACTTAAGATTTCTTTCATGAACTTAGCATAAGAGGGTATTTTCTCAAGTGCCTCTGCAAACGGAATCTTTATTTCAAGAGTCCTGAGATAGTCTGCAAAGCGGGCAAATTGCTTATCCTGTTCCGCTTGGCAAAGTTTCTGAGGATAAGGCATTTTGGCTTTGTATTCCTCAACCTTAGTTGCTGCAGGTTTATTACCTACAGATGTGGGTTGAGAAGCCTTTTTAGAGGGGTTGCTATCAGCACTTGTATGTGTCTGATCTCCCACTGGCGTTTGAATACCAGGGGTGGAAGCTGGAGTGGCGTTAGATGCCAACTCCTTACCTATTTCTGGCATCTGAACGCCAGAACTGTGCTTTCTTTGGTCGTTCAGCGCCAATTCCTTGCTTGTTTTTGGCGTTGAACGCCAGGACTGAGCATGGGTTGGGCGTTCAACGCCAGCTTTCCACCCCTTTTCTGGCGTTTGAGCGCCAGAATTATTCTTCTCTGGGCTCTGACTGTCCTCAAAGGGATTTTGGGTAGCAGTCTGTTCATTTCTTAGCTTCCTGCTACCTTGAAGTGAAGTATTTAATATTTTGTCACTTCTTAATTGAACTGCTTGGCACTCTTCTATTATTTGTTTTGATAACTGCTGTTCTGTTTGCTTCAACTGGACTTCCATATTCATATTATCCATTCTTGTTTCTTGCAATATCTCCTTGAATTTGGCTAACTGTTTTGTTAGAAAATCTAATTGCTGATTGAATTCAGTAGCTTGATCTGCAGGACTGAGTTCAGCAGTTACTGTTTTAGCCTCTTCGTTGATGGAAGGTTCACTGCTTAGGTACAGATACTGATTTCTGGCAACTGTATCAATGAGCTCTTGAGCTTCTTCAATTGTCTTTCTCATGTGTATAGATCCACCAGATGAGTGGTCTAGAGAAATTTGAGCTTTCTCTATAAGCCCATAATAAAAGATGTCTACACCCACTCTGAAAACATTTCAGAGGGGCATTTTCTTAGCATCTCTCTGTATCTCTTCCAGGCATTATAAAGGGATTCATTATCTCCTTGTTTGAAGCCTTGGATGCTCAGCCTTAGCTGTGTCATCCGTTTTGGAGGAAAATTGTGATTCAGGAATTTTTCTGACAACTATTTCCATGTCTTTATGCTGTCCTTAGGTTGGTTATTTAACCACCTCTTAGCTTGGTCTTTTATAGCAAATGGAAACAGTAATAATCTGTAGACATCCTGATCTACTTCCTTATCATGTACTGTGTCAGCAATTTGTAAAAACTATGCCAGAAACTCTGTAGATTCTTCCAGTGGAAGACCGGAGTACTGGCAACCTTGCTGCACCATGATAATGAGTTGAGGGTTCAACTCAAAACTACTAACTCCAATGGAGGGTATACATATACTACTCCCATATGAAGCAGTAGTGGGGTTAGCATATGACCCCAGAGTCCTTCTGGACTGTTCATTTCCACTTAAGTCCATAATGGAGAAAGGGAGATGATGTAAATTTATTTTATTTATTTTATTATATATAAAAATTCGAAATAATAATAATAAAATAAAATAAATTAAAGACGACAATAAATTAAAAATAAATAAAAATAAAAATAAAAATAAAAAAGAATTTAAAAATATTTTATGAAGATTTTCGAAAAAGTGAGGAGAGATAAAGAGGTTAGGATATTTTTGAAAAAGATATAATTTTTTTTAAATCCTAAAAGGATAAGATTTAAAAAATTTTGAAATTGAAATCTGAATTTTTATATAAAAAAATTCGAAAATATGGCTTAAAAATAGTTAGAAAATATATTCTTTTGAATTTTGAATTTTATGATGAAAGAGAAAAACACATAAAAGACACAAGACTTAAAAATTTTTAGATCTAATGCTCCTTGTTTTCGAAAATTTTGGAGGGAAAACGCCAAGGAACACCAAACTTAAAAATTTTAAGATCAAAACATAAGAAAGACTCAAGAACACCTTGAAGAATCACAAGAACAACAAGAACAAAAGAAAGAACACCAAACTTAAAATTTTTAGAAAACCAAAATAAATTTTCGAAAATTAAAGAAAATTAACAAGAAAACACCAAACTTAAAGTTTGGCACAAGATTCAATCAAAGAAAAATTATTTTTAAAAAAAGATTTTAAAAAGAAGATACCCAATTACCAAGAACATAAACCAACGCTCTAGCCAACTGAGCTATAAATGTAACGTGTTTTAAAGAGGTATTTTTAATAAATGAAAACAAAATTTTGCGAAAACTAATATTTTGAACTTGCAAAAGGAAAACACGAAAAATATACAAAATAGGAAAAACCAAAGATCAAACAAGAAAATTTGATAAGAACAATTTGAAGATCAAGGAAAAATAAAGAACATGCAATTCGAAAATTGAAAGACAAAGAAGAGCATGCAATTGACACCAAACTTAAAACATGACACTAAATTCACAGAAAAACTAAAAATTAATAAAGAAAACTAATATTTTTGAAAAAAAAATTTAGAAGGGATAATAAAAGATGCAATTCTAGTAAAAAAGATAAATTTTTCCTAATCTAAGCAACAAGATTCACCGTCAGTTGTTCGAACTCAAACAATCCCCGGCAACGGCGCCAAAAACTTGGTGCACGAAATTGCAATCACACTTTTGCAATCTGCACAACTAACCAACAAGTGCACTGGGTCGTCCAAGTAATACCTTACGTGAGTAAGGGTCGATCCCACAGAGATTATTGATATGAAGCAAGCTATGGTTATCTTATTAATCTTAGTCAGAATGCCAATAAGGTTCTTTAAATTTAATTGTAAAAAGTGAAAGTGTTTGGAATAAGTAATTGTTACTCAATAATGGAGAATATGTTGGAGTTTTGGAGATGCTTTGTCTTCTGAATTCCTGTAACATAATGCTTTCTCACTTTCAAACATGCAAGGCTCCTTCCATGCCAAGCTGTATATAGGGCGTCACCGTCGTCAATGGCTACTTCCCATTCTCTCAGTGAAAATGGTCCAAATGCTCTGTCACAGCACGGCTAATCATCTGTCGGTTCTCGATCATGTCGGAATAGAATCCATTGATTCTTTTGCGTTTGTCATCACGCCCAACAATCACGAGTTTGAAGCTCGTCACAGTCATTCAATCTTTGAATCCTACTCGGAATACCACAGACAAGGTTTAGACTTTTCGGATTCTCATGAATGCCGCCATCAATTCTAGCTTATACCACGAAGATTCTGATTAAGAAATCTAAGAGATACTCATTCAATCTGATGTAGAACGGAGGTGGTTGTCAGGTACACATTCATAGATTGAGGAAGGTGATGAGTGTCATGGATCATCACCTTCTTCGTAGTGAAGCGCGAATGAACGTCTTAGATAGGAACAAGCGTGTTTGAATGGAAAACAGAAATAATTGCATTAATTCATCGAGACGCTGTAGAGTTCCTCACCCCCAACAATGGAGTTTAGAGACTCATGCCGTCAAAGAATATAAAATTCAGATCTAAAAATGTCATGAGATCCAAAATAAGTCTCTAAAAGTTGTTTAAATAGTAAACTAGTACCCTAGGTTTACAGAAAATGAGTAAACTAAGATGGATAGTGCAGAAATCCACTTTTGGGGCCCACTTGGTGTGTGCTGGGGCTGAGACTTAAACTTCTCATGTGCCTGGGCTATTTTTGGAGTCGAACGCTAGGTTGTAACCTGTTTCTGGCGTTGAACTCCAACTTGCAACCTATTTCTGGCGCTGAACGCCAGACTGCAACATGGAACTGGCGTTGAACGCCAATTTACATCATCTATCTTCGTGCAAAGTATGGACTATTATATATTGCTGGAAAGCCCTGGATGTCTACTTTCCAACCCAATTAAGAACGCGCCAATTAGACTCCTGTAGCTCCAAAAAATACATTCCGAGTGCATGGAGGTCAGAATCCAACAGCATTCGTATTCCTTTTTCAGCCTGAATCAGATTTTTGTTCAGCTCCTTCAATTTCAGCCAGAAAATACTTGAAATCACAGAAAAATACACAAATTCATAGTAAAGCCTAGAAATATGAATTTTGCCTAAAAACTAATAAAAATATACTAAAAAGTAGCTAGAACCTACTAAAAACTACCTAAAAACAATGCCAAAAAGCGTATAAATTGTCCACTCATCAATACTCTTAAAGTATTCAAATTAATTTCTAATGGTAATACTACATCATGGCCATACACCAATTTATAAGGTGAAGTTCCTGTCAAACCTCTTGGTGAGTTTTGATAAGCCCATAATACTTGACTTAAAGTTTTGATAAACCAATTTATTAATATCTTATTCGTTGCTTCTACTTGCCCATTAGCTTGTGCATAATAGGGAGTCGAGGTAACCATACTAATGTTTCTTGAAGCCGCAAAACTTTTAATTCTCTGGCCAGTAAACATAGTTCCTTAATCAGTGCTTAACATTTGAGGAATTCCAAATCGATGGATAATATTTTTCTCAATAAAGTCAATTATCTCACTTTGACCAACCTCTATTAACGGAATAGCCTCGACCCATTTTGTGAAATAATCAATAGCCACTAAAATAAATTTGTGTTGTTTCGATGAAGGAGGATGAATCAAACCTGTTAAATCCAAAGCCCAACCTCTAAATGGCCATGGCTTTATTATCGAATGTAATTCAGCTGCTGGAATCTGTTGTATCGAACCATGTTTCTGACATTCTTGACATGGCCTTGCATAATAAATACAATCTTTTATCATAGATGGCCAGTATACATGATTATGATATAACACCCATCTCATTTTCTTTCCTGCCTGATGAGCTCACAGATTCCATTATGAACTTCACCCAAAGCAATATTTTGATCTTCTTGACTTTAACATCTCATTAAACTTCCATCGATCCCCATTTTATTTTCCTATCGACTACAGTATTGGGATCTTTCAAATACTGAGCGATAATCTTTCTCCGATTAGAGTCTTCCCATTCATCCATACACAGCACTTCACTTTCATTTGCTAGTACTAAAATTTGATGGATACTAGATAACTTCTTAATAGTTTCTGGGACAATCCGATACCTCAAAGCAACTTGAGCCAACTCATTGGCAATTTCATTATGAATTCTAGGAATATGCACCAAAGAAACCATCTGAAAAGACGTTATAACTCCCAAGCAGTTACTAAATATTTTTGTAACGTCTCATTATTACATTTAAACTCCTTTGACAACTGCTTTAAAACCAACTGTGAATCTCCTAGAAATTGAACTTCTAAAGCTCCTTTGTCAATTAAAATTTCGAAACCTAAAATTAAAGCCTCATATTCAACAACATTATTAGAGTAAGGATACTTTAATTCAAACAAAAATTCTGACGGAATACCCTCTGGTGAGATAATGAGGATTCCAATCCCTGCACCATTTTATGCTTAGATCCATCAAAATACAATTTCCAATAGTTAACCTCTACATCAACTATATTTGCCCCCTGGTCATTCAGATCTTTCGAATTGTCCACAAGAAAATCTGTAATGACCTGTCCCTTAACAGCCTTTGCTGGGACATACTACAAATCAAACTCTGTTAATGCTAACATTCATTTCCCCAAACGTCCCCTTAACATAGGGAAACTAAGCATATATTTAACAACATTGGTCTGTGCTATAACTTTCACCGATTTAGCCACCATATAACACTTTAACTTCATACAAGCATGATATAATGATAAATATAATTTTTTAATTGGGGAATACCTTGTCTCGATATCAGTTAATACTCGACTAAGGTAATAAACAGCCCGTTCATGCCCGTTTTCATCATCTTGGGTTAACATACACCCTATAGTATTTTCAGATGCTGCAATATACAATTTCAAAGGTTCACACGAATGAATATTCACCATAATCGGGGCTTTAGCCAAATAGGTTTTAATCGAATCAAATGCCAATTAATGTTCTGTGGTCCATTCAAATTTTGAACCATTTTTTAATTTTACTAAAGGTGCAAATACCCTAGTTTGATCCGAAAGATTCGAAATGAACCTTCGAAGATAATTTATTTTACCCAAAAATGATTGTACTTCTTTTTTCGATTTGGGAGCAGACAAAGCTAATATTGAATCTGCTTTATTTTTATCAATAGCTATCCCCTTTTTATGAACAACAAAGCCTAAGAAATTTCCAGCTGATACCCCGAAAGCACATTTCAAAGGATTCATTTTTAATCCTTTCTTTCTCATAGTTAGAAATGCCTTTCTTAAATGATCTATATGTTGACTTACAGAAATCGATTTAACCATCACATCATCGATATATACTTCCATAAATTTCCCGATAAACTCATGGAAAATAGCATTCATTGCTCGCTGATATGTAGCTCTAGCATTTTTCAAACCAAAAGGCATAACCACCCACTCATATGTACCTAATGCTCCAGGACAACGGAAAGCAGTTTTAGCCACATCATCTTTCGCAATAAAAATCTGGTTATATCCAGAATAACCGTCCATAAAACTAAGAATCTCATTTCCTGCCGCAGAATCGATCAACATATCGGCAATTGGCATAAAATATTCATCCTTTGGAGTAGCATTATTTAAATCGCGAAAATCAATACATACCCTTAATTTCCCATTTTTCTTCATCACTGGAACAATATTCGATACCCACTCCACATATCGAGCAGTTCGAATAAATTTTGCTTTGATCAAGCATTCTATTTCTTCTTTAATTTTCACATTGATTTCAGGAGCAAAACGTCTTGGGGTTTGTTTTACCGGTCGAGCATTGGGTTTCAATGCTAATCGATGTTCTACTAATGAACGATTGAGACCAGACATCTCATGATAGTCCCATGCAAAACAATCTTTAAACTCATGTAACAAATTGAGAAGCTCAGTTCGAAAAGGATCAACAAGATCTTTACAAATATATGTAATTCGAACATCATCATGAGTCCCCAAATTAATTTCTTCTAAGGGATCTTGAGATTCGAACCCCTTATAATGATCATCTTCGATTGAATATTTTTCAAATCCTAAAGGCTCCAAATCATAAATACAATCGAAAGTAAAATCAATAGCATCATGAGGAAGAGTAGAAACTTGATCTTTAATTAAATCATCATGACTTTTATTTTCTACACAATGAGCCTCTGCTATTAAATCGGTAGTCCGACTCATATTATAAGTTTCATTACAAGTAATAGAGAAATCATAACTAAATTCGACTGGAAGTGTTGAATCAAACATACTACAACAAGTAAATTTACTAATCCTATCTGATTCAACTTTATCAAAAGAATCATCTTTATTTTCTAAAACTTGAAAATTATTTAAATAATTATGCAAAGTTACCAGGTAGTTAGAAACTTCCTCAACCTGGTCCATGGTTCAACCTTCGAGGTCTTCAAGAAAGACAATCCCAACCCGTCGGCTCGAAAAGCATATTCGGATAGCGCAACTTCACCAAAAGTCCTTCCGAAGTCAAATAGCACCCTTCACAATTGTAAGAGTTCAGAGATCGATCAACATTTAAAGGCTTCAATTTACGATTGTATATCCTAAAATCGACATGCATCTGTTCGACGTAACGACTCGAATCTGTTTTGACAATTTCAGGTTTGCCTTCTTTAGTCCACAGAAGCACACTCTGATGCACTGTAGATGGTACAGCACCTACTCCATGGATCCAATCTCTCCCAAGTAAGGCATTATAACTAGCCTTTGACGGCACTACCACAAATACAGAGTGTCTCTCCGAAGATCCCACTTTCACCGTCAACGTGACCAACCCTTTTGCTGGCGTAGAATTACCACTAAAATCAATCACAGCGATGTTTGTAGGAACCAACTCCTCGAAATGTTTCCCTAGTTTCCCTAGCATCCTTTCAGGCAGGAGACTTATTACTGCCCCACCATCAATCAGTACCTTGTTTATTTTGAACCCATTCACAACAGCAACAATATGAAGGGGATGCAAATGAGACATTTGTCTCTCAGTAGGTGAGGAAAGAATCCTGGCTTATCTTCTATACGAATGAAAGAAAAAGCCTCTTCATCCTCTTGGTCATAATTCTCATCTGGATTACTTTCGCATTCTCCAAGGTACTCAATAGGAATAATCGAAATCGCCCCTACCATGTCATCATCTCCTTCATCAAAGTACTCCTCATCGACATCAACATCTTTATGTTTATCAATCCCAAAAGACTGAGCAACTGCTTTCCCTTTTTCCATCTTTGCTGGCGATGGAATCTCCTTGGGATAAGTCTCTCCATCAGAAGGAAAGACAATCCGGGAATGCACAGAGGGAGTTGCCCCCTTGCTTGCTTCCTTTCCTGTATCAATTTGAAGCTTCTTATTCTGATTGAAACTTCTCCTTCCACCTCTTCCTCTTTTGTATCCTCTGGCTCGCCCTCGATAAGCAGCATATTGATTTCGAGACGGTGCTCGATGCCTCATTGAGGATTATGTCGATACAAGTGATCACGCCTTTGAAAATCTTGACAGTTTCTAATCCACTGAACACCAATAGCCTGAGATCGGCTTAAAGGTGTAGTCACATCATGTTGAGGGATTTTGGAACTTGAGCCCTCCACACATCAAATTAGCTGTCTTTGACGTGCTTGTTCCTCTCTATGGGCCAATTCTTTCTTCATTCTCTCCTTTTCAAAGATTGCTGCTGCTTCAGCATCAAAAATAACATTACATCGTGGACACAGAGATACGTCCCGGTCTTTGATCTTTCGCTGAACCAAGAAGTCCAACAAACCGTCCCCTGTTCTAGGATACACAGATCTCACTTGTGACTCGAAATCATCAAGAGCCACATCAAAGCCGTAAGACATCCCCACTATATTCACTCCAAAGCAGGATTCCACATAACTGGCATCAGTTTCAAAGCGATCCACATCAACCTTCATCTCCTTCTTGCCATCATCAAATTTCAAACGTCTTTCCATGTTTGCCTCTTGAATTAAGTCCCTGAAACGGACACAACTATTAGTCAAATGACTTGTTGCTTGATGAAATTTACAGTAAGGCTTTCCTTTTAAATCTTTTACGAAAAGCAAAGTTCTACCCTCAAGTAAAACCAATTGGTTATCTTTAAGCAACACATCGAAAATCTGATCAGATTTTGAGATATCAAAACTATATTTCTTTCCACTTTTAAGTTTTGAATCATTCGACTTTTCACTACCAGGGAGTTTTTTCAATAAAGAACAAACATATGGAGGGCCTTTCTTAAGTTTGGCAAAATCGACTTCTTTTTCGAAATCAATTTCCTCCTCTGAGGATTCCATGGTTACATAAGCAACCTTCTCTTTTCGAGTAAACGGTTTACTTTTCGACCTCTGTTCAGTTCTATGTTTTTTTCTCCTTTTTCATAAGCTCAGTCTGCCGAACCTTTTCAGCCAGGTGAGCCAAGTCAGAAATATGCACATTAAGCAATTTCATGCGCATATAAAATTCCAACCCCATGGTTGCTATTTTCACTATCTCATTTTCAAGTAATGTCACATAGCACCTACTTCTAGCATTTTTTAAACGTATTAAATAGTCATCGATGGTTTCACCATCTTCACGTTTCAAAGCTACTAAATCGGTAACTGCTACGTTCATTTCCCCTCGATAAAACTGAGCATGAAAAGCAGTTTCTAACTGATTCCATGTTGTAATCAAATTTGGTCTAAGATTCGAGAACCATGTAAATGCATTCTTCGTCAATGACGAAGGAAAAAATTTCATTTTCAAATTTTCATCATTGGCTAGGTTTCCAATCTCGACCAAATAACGAGCAACATAATCAGTTGTCGATTCTCTAACTTCTCCAGCAAATTTTGTGGTTATTTTTGGATTTTTCACCCCTCTTGGCACTTCAGCCATTTGAACTACTTGGGGAAAAGTAGATACAAAATGTGGCTGATTCATAAAACCAACATTCAATCCAACCCGATTTAAAACCTCTTCTACAATTCGAGTGACCTGATAATAATCACCACGTAATCCCTGTAAAACATTATCAGCATTTTCATTTTGATGAACCAGGCGAGAATTTTCTCGATTTGGAATATGATTTTCATTTTGAAAAATATTTTCCATCCCCTCATTGTTCCCTCGAGCGTTATGCCCCTCGCCTTCATCATAATCAACGATTCGAGCAATCTTTTTAACTTGTTTGGCCAGACGCTCGAATCTCGATTCATGATCAGCCATCATGGGATTCAGAATTGTAGTCATTTGTTGGGTCAATAAATTGACCAAGTCATGATGACTTTCCTCCATTTGCTGTCGATATACTGCCATTGAATTGGAAGCATTCGAAGTAGAGCCCACATGATACTCACGAGAATATTCAGAGTGTTATTGTGGGTTTTGCATATTATTCACTCCATTGGTATTCCCAAAGCGGATAGGTGGCATAAATCCACCCACCAGTGGGGTATAACCAGTAGGAAGACCATAAGAGGGCCACCCAGCAGTTAATGGAGGTTGATATGGTTGTACAAGACCACGCGGACGAGTATTACGTCCAACATTTCCAGTTTGAATAGTCGTTATGGCTATACTTTCAGTTCCAATTGTACTCTCCGAATGTGAAGATACATCGGTTTGTGGCATGGATACTGGTATACTATTACCGGTGGATGAACCACCATTCACATTTGACACTTGATAAACCACTATTTTATGGTTTATATTGTGTTTAATTGAGTGGTTTTTATCAAATTCTCACCCACTTATTCATATGAATTGCATGATATTACAATTTCTTTCCAAATTTATTCTATGGTTTAAAACTTGCTTCCTAGAGATCTTTTAATTACGTATTTTAATTCTCTTTTATACCATTCGATGCCGTAATCCGTGTGTTAAGTGTTTCAAGCTTCATAGGGCAGGAATGGCTTAGAGAATGGAGAGGAAGCTTGCAAAAAGAGAAGGAGCACAAGAAATAAAGGAGACAACCAGCGAACAGCGACGCGCACGCATGACTGATGCGTGCGTGCGATTTGGACATAATCACAGCGACGCATACGTGTGCTTAACGCGTACGCGTGGATTGGAGTTCATGCAAATGACACGAGCGCATTCCTAACGCGCACGCGTGGAGAGGAAAATCATCAAACGACGCATACGCGTGACCGACGCGTATGCGTGACATGCGCGATCTGCAGAAAATTCAGAAAATGTTGGGGCAATTTTGGGTCGTGTTTTGACCCAGTTTTCGGCCCAAAAACATGGAATAAAGTCAAAGAACATATAGAGATTCATGATATGAGATCATACATACAATTTTAGGTTTTAGATGTAGTTTTTAGGGAGAGAGGTTCTCTCCTCTCTCTTAGGTTTTAGGATTAGGATTCCTCTTAAAGGATTTAGGATTATTTCTTCTTCATCACAGGTTCAATGTTCCTTTTATTCATTTTCTCAATTTGGTTTATGAACTCTTTATGTTTAGATTGATTTTCTATTTAATATAATTTAAGTTATTTTAGATATATGATTTTTATTTAGCTTTGTGTATTCTTGGCTTTAATAGATTAATTGGAGACTCTTGAGTTATCAAACTCATTCTGATTGATAATTGTTATCTTTGCTGATTGATTTGAATTCCAATAACTCTAGTCTTTTCTTAGGAATTGACTAGGACTTGAGGAATCAATTTAATTCATTCACTTAACTTACCTTCATAGTTCGAGGTTAATCAGGTGGGAGCAGAATCCAATTCTCATCACAATTGATAAGGATAACTAGGATAGGACATCCAGTTTTCATAATTATTTGCCAAGAGTTTTTATAATTATTAATTTAATTCCTTGCAATGTATTTTCCTTGTTCAACCTTTCAAAAAAAACCCAAAAACATACCTTTTTCCATAACCAATAATAAACACACCTCCCTGCAATTCCTTGAGAAGACGACCCGAGGTTTAAATACTTTGGTTATAAATTTTATTGGGTTTTGTTACTTGTAACAACCTAACTTTTGTACGAAAGGATTTTTTTTGTTGGTTTAGAAGCTATATTTACAACGCGATTATATTTGTGAATTTCTTTACCGATAGAAAACCCATTCGTCAAAAATGGCGCCGTTGCCGGGGAATTGCAAACGTGTGCCTTATTATTGGTTATTGTAAATATTTTCTTTTTTATTAATTTTTGTTTTTATTTTCTCTCACTACTATGAACTCTCACCCCTTTGGCTATGAGTCTGGTTACAATTATGTTGCAGGAAGAGGGGATTACATTGAAAACATGCATCAAGGTTGGGACAATCAAAGATGGGAGGAGCCACAAGTATTTGATCAACCCTCTTGGCAACAACCACCTCCAATGGACTATCAACAACCATTCTGTGATGCATATCAAGGCAATGGCTATGGTGAGCACTCCTTTGATTATCAATAACCACCACTATATGCCTATGAACCCCCTCTTCAACATAACTTTGAACCACCATACTCACAAGCCCTCTACAACCAAACACCTCCACATGATCCTAACCCATATCCACCATACCAACCACCTTATGAGCCATACTTAGAACCACTATCTCAATATACACCATGTCCATATCCATCAATCCAAGAGCACTATGATCCTATTTATGATAGCTGAGCGCAACAAGAATCAAAAGATCATCTCAAGGAAACAGTGGAAAAATTTCTTGCAACTCTTTGCCAACTGGATCAAGCGATCAATCGATTACCTTCCTGACGTTCGGATACTCAAGGAACCCCCATGGTTTCATGTGAAGAATCTACTGAAGAACACAGCATGAAGGAGAAGCTAGAAACTCTGGTGGACAATGAGCAGCATGACTTTGTATTGGAACAATTGGAGGAAGTCGTAATCGTTAAAGAGGAAGAAGTGGTTGAAGACTTAGGAGATGCGGAACCTCCATGGGAAAGCTCAGTCATAGAGCCCCCTTCTAAGGAGTTTGAATTTGATGCTAAAAAGGGTGTACAACCTCCAAGGCATATCATGGTTGAAGACTTTGAAGGGGATGATCAAGAGATAGATTTAATCATTGATGAATTCTTATCTACATTTGAATTCTCTCCCATTGGACTTGACATGGAGATTAAAGAAGAAGAAGCACAACCTCCCATGCCCTTGGTGAACAATGAAGAAAAAATTAAATCGAAAGAAAGCTACCAAGAGGAAGAGGTTGAAATTGAAGAAGCTTGCAAAGAGGTGGAAGATGTCAAAGAAGAGCACAAAGGAGTGGAGCTTGCAAGATCATTAGAAACACCTCTCCCAAAGCCATTACCGTCCAATACAACATTCAAGTGGGTAAAATTCTTATCCTTAACCTTTACTTTCCCACTTGAATATGGGCTTCTAGAGACGGATGGTCAACTTAGAGCTCTTTGTGGCATTAAGAGCAAGAGGAAGATGGTTAGTGGTTGGAGTTGTCAAGCAAGACTCAATATGGTTGTAATCTTAAAGTTTAAACGCAAAGGTTGGTGTAGAGCTCAAGTGAATGGGTCTAGGATGTTGTTTGGCCGCTTCAGTGAGAATTCAGACTGCTTGTCACCCGGATGGAACAATATTGCTCAACAAGAAGATGGGTGCAAAAGCAAGATTTGGGACCCTGGAATTAAGTCTAGCAATCAATACTCTTGGGGCTTTGTCACTTGCTTTAACTTGCTTGAAGGCTCTCTGTGCCTAGTTTGGGATCCCGGAGGATATTAGAATTGCAAACATTGGTCGGGGTTCCTGGATCAGTACAAGCATAAGCCACCATGACAAGGAGCTCTCCAAATGTCCAACTTAAGGACTTTAACTAAAAGTGCTAGGTGGGAGACAACCCACTATGGTATAATCGTTTCTTTTATTCCTAGTTTATTTTATTTTTATTAGTGTCATTCATAATGTTTGCATTAGCATCTGCATACTTCATTCTGCATTTTGCATAATAAAAAAAAAAGAAAAAAAAGAAAAGGGAAAAGCGTGTTCCACGCGTGTGCGTGCATCACGCGCACGCGTTACATGCAACACTAAACCTTACAGAAAGTCACGCGGGAGCTGTGTAGAAAGGATGCCTTGCGCACGAGCCAACCCACGCGTACGCGTGGGCAACGCGTGCGCGTCACCCGAATTTTAGCCAACCCACGCGGAAGCGTCACGCGTATGCGCGTGGATGAAAAATCGGCGTCAATGGGTGATTTGGCCGAGAGTTATGCTGCCTTGGTGCTGGTATTGTGCGTTTAGCACAACCAATGGTCACGCGTACGCGTGACCGACGCTTATGTGTCATTTGTGATTCTGCTCACCCACACGTACGCGTGAGCGACGCGCACGCATCGCGTCCCGTTTCTCATTCCCTTCTTCTTTCTTCTCTCCTTTCCCCTTCTTTTCCCTCCCCCCCATCTACTTTGTCCTCCTTCTTTCCATTATTGCATTTATTTATTTCATGTTGCCTTAGTTATCTATGGTTTCTTCTCATGCATTATGTTGGTGTTGGAATTTTATTTGGGTACTATTTTATTATTCTGAGCTTGTAGATTTTATGAGGAGTGATTTGACAATAGATATTTTAATTTGGCTCTCTTATACATTTGGATTACATTATTTTCATTCCAATTATACCTTGCACACCACGCATTTGTAAAAAAGCTTTTTTTGGCATTTTGAATCCTATTTTCTTTTACTCGTTTACTTGTATGCCTCTCTTTCACAACACTTGGATTCCACATGTATTTGAGGTTATTATTCACAATTGTCTTCATTACATATGCTCTTTAATTTGGCACATTTAATAATTGATGCTTGAATTATGTTTCTCATGCCCATTACTTGCATGCTTTTACCTTCTTGCATCTAATTTTATGAATTGCCTTTTTGATCCGTATTCATGTCTTACATACATGTTGTAGCTACTATGTAGTTGGGCTAACATCTTTTCTTTGGCATTCATTATCACTTGGAATTTTCTCCCTTCCGGTCTTAGTTATCTATATTTCACACTCTTCCTTTTCTTTCTTCTTTAGACATGGATACTAAGAAAGGAAAAGAGAAGGCCACACCGACACGGAAAGGAACCAAGAGACCTCCAGCTAAGGCACCTCCACCTATAAGCGTCAGTTAGAGAAACCCGTTCACTTGCACATCTTAGCATGCACCGAGGACGGTGCAATCTTTAAGTGTGGGGAGGTCGATACTGATCTCCATGGGTTAGTTATTTTCTTCTCAACACCAATATTCTATTTTCTTTGTTTGTTCATTGTTGCATTTGCATATTTGATTGCATATTTGTTTGATTTTATGCATTTAGTTACTACTTGGTTGAAGCAATATTTTCTTTTTCAAGAAATTTTAATAGTATTTCACTAATTTAAATTGAAAAATTTTTGTTAAATTTGTTTGAAGTTGTATTTGGAACATAGTTTAAAAAGCTAAGAACACACAACCCGTAAGATTTTGAGCCTAATTACATGGTTACATTATTTAACCATAATATTTTATTCTTGTGTGTTTTCTTCTCTATGATTGCAATCTTTACTTTGTTTCATTCTATATGTCCATTATTTAGTGTATTTACATGCTTGCATATGATTGAGGCCATATTTGATTATTAACTCACTTATCCCAAATAAGCCCACACTTTTATGTCACCTTTGTTAACCACCTTGAGCTTTTTAATCCCTCTTGTTCTATAACCACATCACTAGCCTTAAGCAGAAAAATAATTAATTACCCCAAATTGAATCTTTGGTTAGCTTAAGATAGAGATTGTGCATCAACTAAGTGTTGGAAAACTGTGGGAACATAGGTTAATAAGGGAATGTATCATGTTTCTAATTTATTTGAATATTGAGAATTTGGGAACCTACTCATGAAAAACCAAAATAGAAAAATAATGGAAAGTCCATGTGAATTGATAAGTTATGTTTATTTCTCTACCAAAAAAACCCAAAAATATTCAATAAATAAGTAAGTGAATAAGGGGACAAAATTACCCCAATGCTAAGTTTAATAAAAGATCAATGCATATGTGGTGAAATTAAAGAAATATTTGGTAGATGAGTATGTAATACAAAAGTGGAAATTTTGGGTAGCTAGGCATGAATTTAAGAGTATATAGAGTGTGTGTATAGGTGAGAGCTTAGGCTATTCAATGATTCAATTTATAGCTCACTTAACCATATATATATACCCTCACACTTACCTTAGCCCCATTACAACCTTGAAAAGGACCTCATGATGTTTGCATTGATACGTTAAATATTTGTTGATTGGTTAGATGTAAAACAAAGTTTAGAAAGTATGATTAGAGAAGAGTAGAGTGATTGACCCAAGACACTTGAGAGTTAGAGTGATATACACTACCAGTAAGGGTTCAATGCTTAAAATCTATGTTCCCTGCTTTCATGAGCTATCTTCCTACAAGTTTACTTGATTTTTATTGTACAAATTTGAATTAGTGGAATTTGGTTTGTATTTGTCTTGGAGAACTTGTTTGTTTTTAACTAAGTGGATAGAAACATCTTAACATGTAGTTGCATTCACATTCATAGGTTGCATTGCACGAGTCTTGCTTTTCCCTATTCATTTATTTTATCTCCTTAAACTAAGCATGAGGACATGCTAATGTTTAAGTATGGAGAGGTTGATAAACCACTATTTTATGGTTTATATTGTGTTTAATTGAGTGGTTTTTATCAAATTCTCACCCACTTATTCATATCAATTGCATGATATTACAATTCCTTCCCAAATTTATTCTATGGTTGAAAGCTTGCTTCCTAGAGATCTTTTAATTACGTATTTTAATTCTCCTTTATACCATTCGATGTCGTGATCCGTGTGTTAAGTATTTCAGGCTTCATAGGGCAGGAATGGCTTAGAGAATAGAAAGGAAGCTTGTAAAAAGGGAAGGAGCACAAGAAATAAAGGAGACAACCAGCGAACAGTGATGCGCACGCATGGCTGACGCGTACACGGATTTAGACATAATCACAGTGACGCGTATGCGTGTACGTGTGGATTGGAGTTTACGCAAACGACGCGAGCGCGTTCCTGTCGCACACGTATGGAGAAGAAAATCGTCAAACGACGCGTACGCGTGACATGCGCGATCTGCAGAAAATTTAGGAAATGCTAGGGGCGATTTTGGGCCACGTTTTGACCCAGTTTTCGGCCCAGAAATATATAATAATGCCAGGGAACATACAGAGACTCATGATATGAGATCATACACACAATTTTAGGTTTTAGATGTAGTTTTTAAGGAGAGAGGTTCTCTCATCTCTCTTAGGTTTTAGGATTAGGATTCCTCTTAAAGGATTTAGGATTATTTCTTCTTCATCACAGGTTTAATGTTCCTTTTATTTATTTTCTCAATTTGGTTTATGAACTCTTTATGTTTAGATTGATTTTCTATTTAATACAATTTGAGGTATTTTAGATATATATTTTTATTTAGCTTTGTGTATTCTTGGCTTTAATATATTAATTAGAGACTCTTGAGTTATCAAACTCATTGTGATTGATAATTATTATCTTTGCTGATTGATTTGAATTCCAATAACTCTAGTGTTTTCTTAGGAATTGACTAGGACTTGAGGAATCAATTTAATTCATGCACTTAACTTACCTTCATAGTTCGAGGTTAATCAGGTGGGAGCAGAATCCAATTCTCATCACAATTGATAAGGATAACTAGGATAGGACATCCAATTTTCATAATTATTTGCCAAGAGTTTTTATAATTATTAATTTAATTCCTTGCAATTTATTTTCCTTGTTCAACCTTTCAAAAAAACCCAAAAACATACCTTTTTTCCATAACCAATAATAAACACACCTCCCTGCAATTCCTTGAAAAGACGACTCGAGGTTTAAATACTTCGGTTATAAATTTTATCGGGTTTTGTTACTTGTGACAACCTAACTTTTGTATGAAAGGATTTTTTGTTGGTTTAGAAACTATACTTACAACGCGATTATATTTGTGAATTTCTTTACCGATAGAAAATCCGTTCGTCAACACTTCATCAGCCATGTGAATGATCTTCCCACTTCGCAATCGCATACACTAAGAAATTACTGGAAAAATATTTGTTTTGACACACTTCGATTTAAAACTTTTCCACCAGGCGTGTCAATTTGTTTTGTCAATTTTTAGCAAATCGATGGTGGTTCGATATCTAGTAGTCTGGGAGAGAAACCTACTCCTCTGTGCGAGTACCAGTTTTCTAGAAGTGCATCAAAGCTTCTCCGATTAGACAAGTTTCGACAATGAAAATAAGATGAATTTATAAAATGTTAAATAATATTTAAAGATCAAAGTTTTCAATACATAAAGACATGGTAAATGAAAAGACTTATGCCAAAATCAAAAGGAACAATAAAAAGTGCCTTTAATTAAATCAAAGAACTTCAAAGTAAGTCAGAGAATGCTGGAAAATAAATTAAACAAAAAAAATAAAGAATATAAATAACAACTTAGCGAATAAGATTAAGTGAAATTGTTTTACAAACAGAATTGAATTTAAAAGAAAGAAGAAGGTAGAAGGAACCCTACAGAATAAGGAAACTCGATCGCAAACTCAGGGATTCGCTGGGATGTGAGAGTGCTAGAGTGTTTTTCTGAGTAAAAGTTCAAACCCTTATTCCTTAACACTTCATAGTATTTATATACTATCTTACATAACGGTTAATTTGATTACAATTAATTACAATTAAATGATGAATTACATATTTGAACTACAATCGCTCTTGGTAACCGTTCCCACTGCGTGATTGTAGATATTTCCAATATTTTTCTCGTGTGATAAAAGCCACGAACTTTCCCGCTTCTGCTACTATTCGATCAGCTTTTTCGAAATCTTCAAATCGAAACTTCTACTCGATTTGGCTTACTCGATCAACCACACAGTCGAAATCCAATCAGCATTGAATACCTCCAACCTTGTAATCACACGCATATCTTCTCGAGACACTACACTTTACTTCTTCGATTTACCTCATTTATATTGAAAATATTTTTTCGATCAACAATCACTATTAAATTTATAATTTTTATAAAATATATCTCACTATTTTAATTTAAGAATGATTAATTCTTCACTTGGTCACTTTACCAATTTTTTCATTTTAAAAAGTTTTCATCCTAAAAAAATACTTTTACACCTAATACATTACCTTAAAAATTGATCCATTAGTATCTTATGAAGCTTGATAGTTGCTAACATTTTTATTATAAAAGAATTAGCTAAAATTAATTTAAAAATAAGATAAAAATAGTGTTAACTACTAAAAATTTTTGTATAGTATTTTTCTTTAATTATCGAAAATATATATAAAAAAACACCTATTAAATAGCTCTTTATCAAACTCTTGTTTGGCATGTCCTTTCATGTCAACACTTACTTGCAGAGTCATTTTTAAAGTTAGCCGATCTTATCTTTTTCTTTTTTACTAGAAGCCTAGAGGGTTGCATTCGTCATTCGATGAGGGCTCCAAAGACAAAAACTTTATTGACAACTTGTCATACAAAAAATATTAAAGTTCCAAAAAAGTACATGGCATATAATGATTTATATTGGTAGTCGACGGAAACATTCCGACACATTGTAGGAACAAGACAAGACAAGAGCGATCCGCAATCCATATAAAATGGGTGAAAGAAGAGTAATCCGAGGCTATAAAATCTCGTATTAACATTGTCTGTATCTTTCTTTGCCATATTGACTAGATCCAACTTAACGTCTTTCTTTTCAAGCCATAACTTGTTTCCTGTCTCTGGATCAACTACAAGTTAGGAAACATGCAAAAAATAAATATTAATAGATAACTGACTAACTAACTACACCTTCCTTTGCTGTCTACCTTTTTTCCTTTTCAGTTTTATTATTATTTTTTTTTTCTTCTATACAATCAATATCGTCATATCCTTCTAACATTACGTCACCTCCTTTTTCTTTTCCGTTCAACCTTTACTTTTGAACATAAAACTTATCATGTATGAATGAGTGAAGATTACATTCAAGAGTGTAATTTCCACTTGATATTTTACTTAAACCTGAGGTATTCCCTTTTTAATAGTAAGATGTACTAATCACGTCTACCATGCTAATTAATTCACTGGTGATATTATGTCAAATGCATAGAACAGTGCATGGTTCGTGCAACTTGGGCATTACAACTTTATGGTTTTCCTCCCAAATTAAACTATTCAGAGTATAATTGACGCATCTCAAATGCATGAAGAAAGAAAGAAAAAGATTATAGTTGTTGTAGCTTTCATCTGTGTAAAAGTTGTGAACATGGACTAATGTTATTTGTTTATTTGAAAATTTCTTCAGAGCACAAAACTAAAGGGAAAAAAATGGCCAAGGATTACAATGGATCTCCAAAACATCATGGTCCGCTTGATGCTAAGAGAAACCGAATCACATGGATTCTAGGGGTTAGTGGGCTATGTATCTTGTCATATATAATGGGTTCATGGAAGAGTACTCCAACACCAACCACAGGCCAATATGACACAGTCGCAAAAGTGGGTTGTGAAGGAGGATCATCATCTTCAGCTTCCAAAGCATCACCATTTTCTTCTTCAAATCTAGACTTTGAAAGTCACCATCAACTTGATCTCAATAGTTCTTCAGGAGTGCAAGAATTCCCACCATGTGACATGAAATACAGTGAATATACTCCGTGCCAAGATCAAACGAGAGGGCGGAGATACGACCGGAACATGTTGAAGTATAGGGAGAGGCATTGCCCTGCAAAGGATGAACTTATGTATTGTCTTATACCTGCTCCACCAAATTATAAGCCTCCTTTCAGGTGGCCTCAAAGCAGAGACTATGCTTGGTATGATAACATCCCTCACAAAGAGCTTAGCATTGAGAAGGCCATTCAAAATTGGATTCAGGTGGAGGGTGACCGCTTCAGATTCCCCGGTGGAGGCACCATGTTTCCCCGTGGTGCCGATGCATACATTGATGAAATTAATGAGCTTATTCCCCTCAAGAGTGGTCATATCAGAACTGCAATCGATACAGGCTGTGGTGTAAGTTGAATCAATATATTTATCATCACATATTTTTTATTCATGTCCAGGAGTAATTTAACTTTGTGTTGCTAATACTTTCTTTATAACACGTAAAGGTAGCAAGTTGGGGTGCTTATCTTTTGAAACGGGACATCATAGCAATGTCATTTGCACCAAGAGACACACACGAAGCTCAGGTCCAGTTTGCATTGGAGAGAGGAGTTCCTGCTATGATTGGCATCATGGGTTCACAGAGGCTTCCATACCCGGCAAGGGCATTTGACATGGCTCATTGTTCTCGCTGTCTCATACCTTGGGGCAAATATGGTATTCTCATATTATCATGGTCCACTTGTTGCTATAATGCTACCGATAATTTGTTATTTGCCAGGCATTACAATTTAGAAAAAGGCAATCATGTATTGTGACATTAATCAAGAATGACTGAAAATGTGTAACATCTTTGCTTGGATTCCATAAATTTTATGTCCTTTAAATTGGATTGTCACAGATGGACTATATCTGATTGAAGTGGATAGAATCCTGAGGCCAGGAGGTTATTGGGTTCTTTCTGGGCCACCTATTCGATGGCAGAAACACTGGAAAGGATGGGAGAGAACTCAAGAAGATTTGAAGAAAGAGCAAGATGAAATAGAGCGGGTAGCAGCAAGTATTTGTTGGAAGAAACTTATTGAGAAGGATGATCTTGCAATTTGGCAAAAGCCTATCAATCACAATGAATGTGTTAAGAGCAGAAAGGTTTTCAAAACACCACACATATGCCAAGGGGACAATCCTGACATAGCTTGGTTGGTACTTGTTTGCATTGTAACAACTAATAAGTTCATGTATGATTTTGTCTTGGTTTATTTTCTCACTTGTGTTCATACCATTTTTCTTTGTTTCAAAGGTACAAAGAATTGGAAAAATGCATAACTCCATTGCCAGAAGTTACAAGATCAGACAAAGTGTCTGGAGGAGAGCTTGAGAAATGGCCTAAGCGAGCGTTCACGCTTCCTCCTCGGATTAGCAGCGGTTCCATTCCGGGTATCAATGCGGAGAAATTCAGAAGTGATAATGAGATGTGGAGGGACAGGATAGCTCGCTACCGGCGTCTTGCTCCCCTCACCCAAGGAAAATATAGGAATGTGATGGATATGAATGCTTATCTTGGTGGATTTGCTGCAGCTATGTCAAAGTATCCAGTGTGGGTTATGAATGTGGTTCCACCAAATTCAGACCATGACACTCTAGGTGTAATTTATGAACGAGGTTTTATTGGGACTTACCATGATTGGTGTGAAGCTTTCTCAACTTATCCAAGAACATATGATATGATCCATGCCAGTGGCGTTTTCAGCATATATCAGGATAGGTGAGTAGTTAACATTTGAACATATGATATGATCCATGGCATTAATTAATCGTGTGTTTCTTTGACTGATATGATATGTATGGTAATTCTTGTGTGTGGAAGGTGCAACATTACTCTGATACTATTGGAGATGGACAGAATTCTAAGGCCAGAAGGTACTGTGATATTAAGGGAAGGAGTGGAGCTTCTGGTGAAGATTAAAAGCATTACTGATGCAATGAGATGGAAAAGTAGTATAACGGATCATGAAAGTGGACCTTTCAACCCAGAAAAGATTCTTGTTGCTGAAAAGACTTACTGGACTGGGGAAGCTAATGAGAATCAATCTCAAAACTAATATGTAGTGTTGTTATTACCATATCTTTGTTCGCCTTTTTTTGTTTTTACCTCTTAGAGAAATTAAAATAGATAGATACTTACTTTGGCAGTTTTCCTTCTTGCCCTCTTCTCGTTTTTATTAGATTGCACCAATTAAAGACACTTTAACACTCAGGAAGATAATTGCAGAATGATGCTCTCTGATTAAAGACAAGTGTTCTTTAATGTGGAAAAAGATGGATCATTTCTTTTCACATCAAACACAACACCCCAAGTGGATTTACGGTAGCTGGAAATACCCCAAGAATCACCAAACTTTATTTAAATTACCAATTAAGGATATCTATACAGCTCATCAGCTTCAAGTACCGGTTCCATAAAGGAAAAGTAACTCAAAATTTTATATGTCGTTCTTGAAGCACATTAATGGAAAGGAATCATATTTAAAATTAAGTAAATTTCACAACATTGATTAAATATATTATTTTTAAAGTAATTACCTAAATCAGTCCCCAAAGATTTTAAAAGCGGATATTTTAGTCTTTAAGAAAAAGCAATATACAGATTAATCTCTAAAATTTTATTCCGACAGACAAATCAATTCCCAATTTATTTTTTGATAGAGTAATTTCTAGATCAGTCTCCAAGAATTTTAAAAGCGGACATTTTAGACCTCAACAAAAATTAATACATATCAATCCCCAACGTTTTTTTCTGTCAGACATAACAGTTTCCCAACAGTTCCCCGTCCATTTTACTTGTATTATATTTCGACCTTTATTATTATTATTTTAGCTTTGTACATGTGGACGATGACACTAGCATATTAATACACTCTTTTTGTTAGAAACAAGAAAGATGAATAATGATGTTTTGAAATCCAAATTAAAACATTTTCTTTTAATAGAAACATAGTTTTTGAAATAGGCATCTTTTAATTATATTAAATACAAAAATATCAAATGATTTCAATTTTAAATTTTTTGTAGAATAATTTCTAATAATTTTATTAATTATTATTATTATTATTATTATTATTATTATTATTATTGAGTGAATATATATACACATATATATATATATATATGGTGGATACTACCATGAAGATTTTACTATTGTCTTTATATGAAGATGCTTCTTTTTTATCATTAGATGATGAAATGTATGGTTTGATTTTGATGTGTTACAAAAGTGTTATTTTTTCTAAAGTGTGGCTAAACAAACAAAATACACTTTTAACACAAGAATCTTCATAAAAAGATGTTTTTAGCATCTTCATTTGAGTAGTTGCCTATATATATTTACTCAATAATAATAATAATAATTTTATTTTACTTTTTTTGGATGGAAGACTATTATATTTAACGGAAAAAAACGTTGGAGATTGATCTGTATATTAATTTTTTTTAGGGATTAAAATATCCACTTTTAAAATTTTTGGAGACCGATATGAATAATTATTTTGATGAAAAATGAACCAAAAACTAATTTGTCTGCCAGAATAAAATCTTAGAGATTAATATGTGTATTATTTTTTTAAGAATTAAAATATTTATTTTTAAAATTCATAAAAACTTATTTAAATAATTACTCTTATTTTTATCTGAAAATTACGTTACAAATTAATTCCAAAATATTAAAATTAACTTATTATTTAAACCAAACAATAATTAATAATTAATTAACATATATGAACACAGGTTCTGGCACCCTTATGAATTGGGTCTAAAGAATTAAAATATAGGTTTATCGAACGGTTGAGTATAAGGAAATAATTACAATTATTGGATGATAACTAAATATTATTATTTTGGGTTAAAAATTAAATTAGACTTAATAACAAGTTAATTAGGTTCAATAGTAGTTTAGGCTCGTAAGTATTTATTCATTCACTAATGGCTTAAGAGAATAGTTGCTGATTATTAACCATAACAACGCATTTTCATCGAAACTAAAATCATTGTAACTGAATTAAATCTTTTTTTTTCTCATTCCACGTGATTACTTTCAAGAGTAAGTAAGAAAAAGTAATCCTGATCCAGACTCAAATAAAAAAAAATGATTACCAAATTAAAAAAAATAGAAAAAAAAGTCAATTAACAGCGCTCAAAAACAAAGATCACATCCGAAGACGATTCAAAAAATTATTTTATTTTTATGTTTTATTGTCGCTTGTTTAAAATATTTTTCTTCTTCATGCACCAAACAAAAAATTTGAAGAAAATGGAGATTATAATTTATTCACTGTTGCTGTCAAATCTTTCTTCTGCATTGCTGTTGTTGTATTTGGGAAAGAAGAAGACAACTGTTCAAGCCAGATTTCAAGATTTAGAAACTTTATTCCTCTATTAAAGGAATAAAGGGCCAGAGATTGATTCAAGGAGTGAGCACATAAGTTTGGGTCTTCATAAATTTCAAGCTAATCCTTTTTCTCCTTCATGAATTTACATTAAATTTTCTATTCTTTAGTGTTCATCTTTCTTTGTTTTTCAATAAAAAAAAAAGCATTAAGGGAGGTATCAGTAAAAGCAATTGAGAAAAAAAGACAAAGAGAGTTATCAAGAAGAAAAATCAGAAAATTATGTCAAAACTCTTTCGTATATTTTTCTATTTTGTACACATGATCTTGAGGAGATTCTCTTGCTAAGTTGGATAAGCACATAGTGGTTGCAAGTCTAGGAAGTGAATCTAGCCAAATCTAGCTTGATAGAAAATGGATTTGTCCTAGATAGGATCGGGTTGAATTTTAGAGAAATTGGTGTTTTGTAATCTATGTAAAAGATAGTGAAAATTCTTTCATTATTGTGGGGGAGAATGGATGTAGGTCAAATTGCACATGGTGACTGAACCATGATACATGGCTGTGTGATTTTTTTTCTCTACTCTTCTTCTATTTCACTTCGTAAAGAGACAAAATAAAAGTGTCTCCTGCATTGCATATTTCTCAGAAGTCACAGCTGTAACACTCTACCACACAGAGCTTTACGCTTAAGCCATAAAACAGAGGTGGTGTGGTATTACGACCTCTAAAATAAAATATATACATAATAATATTGAAAAGGATGCAGTATACGAGGAGCCTTGAAAAACGGATAAAGCAAAATCGCAAAATAAATAAAAAGCGCAATGCTCTGGAGACAAAATTACTTACGTGCGAAGAAAACTAAAGTTCATAAGTATAATTAAACAGAAAATAGAAATAGGGGGTCAAGAATACAAAATAACAAACTCCTAACTCAGCATGCGAAGCTAAGGCTGACCGGAGAATATTTACATACAAAATATACACCCATAACCCAAAATACATATTTAAACCCTAATTCTTCATAAACCTCTAGGAGGTACAAAATAAAACAAGTGTATATATAAGGAGAGTCTATACATATTTAACAAAAGATTAAAAGTAAAGCCCCAAACTATGAACTTCGCTGCAGAACACCAGACGCCTAGCGAGGTGCCTGTCGACCTGCATCTGAAAAATAACAACATCGTATGGGATGAGAACCGGGGGTTCTTGGTGCACGAAATTGTGATCATCAATGGCGCCATCAACATGGTACGCTCAATTGAAATCTCAACTCTTTATCACAACTTCGCACAACTAACCAGCAAGTGCACTGGGTCGTCCAAGTAATAAACCTTACGCGAGTAAGGGTCGATCTCACGGAGATTGTTGGTATGAAGCAAGCTATGGTCACCTTGTAAATCTCAGTCAGGCAGATTCAAATGGTTATGAATGATATATGAATAAAGCATAAAGATAGAGATACTTATGTAATTCATTGGTGAGAATTTCAGATAAGCGTATGGAGATGCTTTGTCCCTTCCGTCTCTCTGCTTTCCTACTGTCTTCATCCAATCCTTCTTACTCCTTTCCATGGCAAGCTGTATGTTGGGCATCACCGTTGTCAGTGGCTACAGTCCCGTCCTCTCAGTGAAAATGTTCAATGCGCTCTGTCACAGCACGGCTAATCATCTGTCGGTTCTCAATCAGGTTGGAATAGAATCCAGTGATTCTTTTGCGTCTGTCACTAACGCCCAGCCTTCAGGAGTTTAAAGCTCGTCACAGTCATTCAATCCTTGAATCCTACTCAGAATACCACAGACAAGGTTTAGACCTTCCAGATTCTCTTGAATGCCACCATTAGTTCTAGCTTATACCACGAAGATTCCGATTAAGAAATCCAAGAGATAAACATTCAAGCCTTGTTTGCTTGTAGAACGGGAGTGGTTGTCAGGCACGCATTCATAAGTGAGAATGATGATGAGCGTCACATAATCATCACATTCATCATATTCTTGGGTGCGAATGAATATCTTAGAACAAGAATAAGCTGAATTGAATAGAAGAACAATAGTAATTGCATTAATACTCGAGGTACAGCAGAGCTCCACACCTTAATCTATGGTGTGTAGAAACTCCACCGTTGAAAATACATAAGAACAAGGTCTAGGCATGGCCGTGAGGCCAGCCCCCAAACGTGATCTCAGATCTAAAGTGATCAAAAGATTCAAAGATCTCAAGATCCAAAGATGAAAATACAATAGTAAAAGGTCCTATTTGTAGAGAACTATTAGCCTAGGGTTTACAGAAATGAGTAAATGACATAAAAATCCACTTCCGGGCTCACTTGGTGTGTGCTTGGGCTGAGCATTGAAGCTTTCATGTGTAGAGACTTCTCTTGGAGTTAAACGCCAGCTTTTATGCCAGTTTGGGCGTTTAACTCCCATTCTTGTGCCAGTTCTGGCGTTTAACGCCGGGCAGTTTTGAGCTGATTTGGAACGCCAGTTTGGGCCATCAAATCTCGGACAAAGTATGAACTATTATATATTGCTGGAAAGCCCAGGATGTCTACTTTCTAACGCAGTTGAGAGCGCGCCAATTAGGCTTCTGTAGCTCCAGAAAATCCACTTCGAGTGCAGAGAGGTCAGAATCCAACAGCATCTGCAGTCCTTTTCAGCCTCTGAATCAGATTTTTGCTCAAGTCCCTCAATTTCAGCCAGAAAATACTTGAAATCACAGAAAAACACACAAACTCATAGTAAAGTCCAGAAAAGTAAATTTTAACTAAAAACTAATAAAAATATACTAAAAACTAACTAAAATATACTAAAAACATACTAAAAACAATGCCAAAAAGCGTATAAATTATCCGCTCATCACAACACCAAACTTAAATTGTTGTTTGTCCCCAAGCAACTGAAAATCAAATAAGATAAAAGGAAGAGAATATGCAATGAATTCCAAAAATATCTATGAAGATCAGTATTAATTAGATGAGCAGGGCTTTTAGCTTTTTGCCTCTGAACAGTTTTGGCATCTCACTCTATCCTTTGAAATTCAGAATGATTGGCTTCTATAGGAACTCAGAATCCAGATAGTGTTAATTGATTCTCCTAGTTAAGTATGATGATTCTTGAACACAGTTACTTTATGAGTCTTGGCCGTGGCCCAAAGCACTCTGTCTTCCAGTATTACCACCGGATACATACATGCCACAGACACATAATTGGGTGAACTTTTTCAGATTGTGACTCAGCTTTGCTAGAGTCCCCAATTAGAGGTGTCCAAGGTTCTTAAGCACACTCTTTTTGCCTTGGATCACAACTTTATTAATTTTTTCTTTTTCTTTTTTTTTATGCTTTTTCTTGCTTCAAGAATCATTTTTATGATTTTTCAGATCCTCAGTAACATGTCTCCTTTTTCATCATTCTTTCAAGAGCCAACCATTCATGAACAACAAATTCAAAAGACATATGCACTGTTTAAGCATACATTCAAAAAATAAAAGTATTGCCACCACATTAAAATAATTAATCTGTTATAAAATTCAAAATTCATGCAACTCTTCTCTTTTTCAATTAAGAACATTTTTTATTCAAGAAAGGTGATGGATTCATAGGACATTCATAACTTTAAGGCATAGACACTAAGACACTAATGATCATAAGACACAAACATAGATAAACATAAGCATTAAAATTCGAAAAACAGGAAAATAAAGAACAAGAAAATTAAAGAACGGGTCCACCTTAGTAATGGCGGCTTGTTCTTCCTCTTGAAGATCTTATGGAGTGCTTGAGCTCCTCAATGTCTCTTCCTTGCCTTTGTTGTTCCTCTCTCATGATTCTTTGATCTTCTCTAATTTCATGGAGGAGGATGGAATGTTCTTGGTGCTCCACCCTTAGTTGTCCCATGTTGGAACTCAATTCTCCTAGGGAGGTGTTGATTTGCTCCCAATAGTTTTGTGGAGGAAAGTGAATCCCTTGAGGTATCTCAGGGATTTCATGATGAGTGGGATCTCTTGTTTGCTCCATCCTTTTCTTAGTGATGGGCTTGTCCTCATCAATGAGGGTGTCTCCCTCTATGTCAATTCCAACTGAATAACAGAGGTAACAAATGAGATGAGAAAAAGCTAACCTTGCCAAGGTAGAGGACTTGTCCGCCACCTTATAAAGTTCTTGGGCTATAACCTCATGAACTTCTACTTCCTCTCCAATCATGATGCTATGAATCATGATGGCCCGGTCTATAGTAACTTCGGACCGGTTGCTAGTGGGAATGATTGAGCGTTGGATAAATTCCAACCATCCCCTAGCCACGGGCTTGAGGTCATGCCTTCTTAGTTGAACCGACTTCCCTCTTGAATCTCTCTTCCATTGAGCGCCCTCTTCACAAATGTCTATGAGGACTTGGTCCAATCTTTGATCAAAGTTGACCTTTCTAGTGTAAGGGTGTTCATCTCCTTGCATCATGGGCAAGTTGAATGCCAACCTTACATTTTTTGGACTAAAATCTAAGCATTTCCCCCGAACCATTGTAAGCCAATTCTTTGGGTTTGGGTTCACACTTTGATCATGGCTCTTGGTGATCCATGCATTGGCATAGATCTCTTGAACCATTAAGATTCCGATTTGTTGAATGGGGTTGGTAAGAACTTCCCAACCTCTTCTTCGAATCTCATGTCGGATCTTCGGGTATTCACTCTTTTTGAGTTTGAAAGAGACCTCGGGAATCACCTTCTTCATGGCCACAACTTCATAGAAGTGGTCTTGATGCACCCTTGAGATGAATCTCTCCATCTCCCATGACTCGGAGGTGGAAGCTTTTGCCTTCCCTTTCCTCTTTCTAGAGGTTTCTCAGGCCTTGGATGCCATAAATGGTTATGGAAAAACAAAAAGCAATGCTTTTACCACACCAAACTTAGAAGGTTTGCTCGTCCTCGAGCAAAAGAAGGAAGAAGAGAGTAGAAGAAGAAGAAATAGAGGAGATGGAGATGGCTTTGTGGTTCGGCCAAAGGGGGAGAAGTAGTGTTTAGGTTGTGTGAAAATGAAGGAGTGAAGATGGGTTTATATAGGGGTGGAGAGAGGGGTAGGGTTCGGTTATGAATGGGTGGGTTTGGGAGGGAAAGTGGTTTGAATTTGAATGGTGAGGTAGGTAGGGTTTTATGAACGATGGATATGAGTGGTGAAGAGAATAGTGGGATTTGATAGGTGAGGGGTTTTTGGGGAAGAGTGGTTGAGGTGATTGGTGAATGGGTGAAGAAGAAGAGAGAGGGTGGTGGGGTAGGTGGGGATCCTGTGGGGTCCACAGATCCTGAGGTGTCAAGGAAAATTCATCCCTGCACCAAGTGGCAAGCAAAAATGCTCTTCATGCCAATTCTAGCGTTAAACGCCGGGCTGGTGCCCATTTATGGCATTTAACGCCAGCTTCTTGCCCTTTCCTAGCGTTTAACGCCAGTCTGGTGCCCCTTTCTGGCATTAAACGCCCAGAATGGTGCTAGACTGGGTGTTAAACACCCATTTGCTGCCCTTACTGGCGTTTAAACGCCAGCAAGATCTTCCTCCAGGGTGTGCTATTTTCTTTCTGTTTTTCATTCTGTTTTTGCTTTTTCAATTGATTTTGTGACTTCTCATGATCATCAATCTACAGAAAATATAGAATAACAAAGGGAAATAGATTAAATATAGCACTGGGTTGCCTCCCAACAAGCGCTTCTTTAATGTCAGTAGCTTGACAGAGGGCTCTTATGGAGCCTCACAGATACTCAGAGCAATGTTAGAACCTCCCAATACCAAACTTAGAGTTTGAATGTGGGGGTTCAACACCAAACTTAGAAGTTGGTTGTAGCCTCCCAACACCAAACTTAGAGTTTGACTGTGGGGGCTCTGTTTGACTCTGTTTTGAGAGAAGCTCTTCATGCTTCCTCTCCATGGTGACAGAGGGATATCCTTGAGCCTTAAACACAAAGGATTCTTCATTCACTTGAATGATCAATTCTCCTCTGTCCACATCAATCACAGCCTTTGCTGTGGCTAGGAAGGGTCTGCCAAGGATGATGGATTCATCCATGCACTTCCCAGTTTCTAGGCCTATGAAATCAGTAGGGATGTAATGGTCTTCAATATTTACCAGAACATCCTCTACAAGCCCATAAGCTTGTTTTCTTGAATTGTCTGCCATCTCTAGTGAGATTCTTGCAGCTTGTACCTCAAAGATCCCTAGCTTCTCCATTACAGAGAGAGGCATGAGGTTTACACTTGACCTTAGGTCACACAAGGCCTTTTTGAAGGTCATGGTGCCTATGGCACAAGGTATTGAGAACTTTCCAGGATCTTGTCTCTTTTGAGGTAATCTCTGCCTAGACAAGTCATCCAGTTCTTTGGTGAGCAAGGAGGTTCGTTCTTCCAAGTCTCATTACCAAATAACTTGTCATTTAGCTTCATGATTGCTCCAAGGTACTTAGCAACTTGCTCTTCAGTGACATATTCATCCTCTTCAGAGGAAGAATACTCATCAGAGCTCATGAATGGCAGAAGTAAATCCAATGGAATCTCTATGGTCTCAGTGTGAGCTTCAGATTCCCATGGTTCCTCATTAGGGAACTCATTGGAGGCCAGTGGACGTCCATTGAGGTCTTCCTCAGTGGCGATCACTGCCTCTTCCTCCTCTCCAAGTTCGGCCATATGAGTTATGTTAATGGCCTTGCATTCTCCTTTTGGATTCTCTTCTGTATTGATTGGAAGAGTACTAGGAGGGAGTTCAGTAATTTTCTTGCTCAGCTGTCCCACTTGTGCCTCCAAGTTTCTAATGGAGGACCTTGTTTCAGTCATGAAACTTTGAGTGGTTTTGATTAGATCAGAGACCATGGTTGCTAAGTCAGAGTGGCTCTGCTTAGAAATCTCTGTCTGTTGCTGAGAAGATGATGGAAAAGGCTTGCCATTGCTAAACCTGTTTCTTCCACCATTATTGTTGTTGAAACCTTGTTGAGGTCTCTGTTGATCCTTCCATGAGAGATTTGGATGATTTCTCCATGAAGAATTATAGGTGTTTCCATAGGGTTCTCCCATGTAATTCACCTTTTCCATTGAAGGGTTCTCAGGATCATAAGCTTCTTCTTCAGATGAGGTATCCTTAGTACTGCCTGGTGCATTTTGCATTCCAGACAGACTTTGAGAAATCAAATTGACTTGCTAAGTCAATATTTTGTTCTGAGCCAATATGGCATTCAGAGTATCAATCTCAAGAACTCCTTTCTTCTGATTCGTCCTATTGCTCACAGGATTCCTTTCAGAAGTGTACATGAATTGGTTATTTGCAACCATTTCAATGAGCTCTTGAGCTTCTGCAGGCGTCTTCTGTAGATGAAGAGATCCTCCAGCAGAACTATCCAATGACATCTTGGACAATTCAGATAGACCATCATAGAAGATACCTATGATGCTCCATTCAGAAAGCATGTCAGAGGGACACTTTTTGATCAATTGTTTGTATCTTTCCCAAGCTTCATAGAGGGATTCACCTTTCTTCTGTCTGAAGTTTTGGACTTCCACTCTAAGCTTACTCAATTTTTGAGGTGGAAAGAACTTTGCCAAGAAGGCATTGACTAGCTTTTCCCAAGAGTTCATGCTTTCTTTAGGTTGTGAATCCAACCATATCCTAGCTCTGTCTCTTACAGCAAAAGGGAATAGCATAAGTCTATAGACTTTAGGGTCAACCCCATTAGTCTTGACAGTGTCACAGATTTGCAAGAATTCAGCTAAAAACTGATGAGGATCTTCCAATGGAAGTCCATGAAACTTGCAATTCTGTTGCATCAGAGAAACTAGTTGAGGCTTAAGCTCAAAGTTGTTTGCTCCAATGGCAGGGATAGAGATGCTTCTCCCATAGAAGTCGGGAGTAGGTGCAGTAAAGTCACCCAGCACCTTCCTTGCATCGTTGGCATTGTTGTTGTTTTCGGCTGCCATGGGTTCTTCTTCTTTGAAGATTTCTGTTAGATCCTCTATAGAGAGTTGTGCTTTAGCTTCACTTAGCTTTCGCTTCAAAGTCCTTTCAGGTTCAGGGTCAGCCTCAACAAGAATGCTTTTGTCTTTGCTTCTTCTCATATGAAAGAGAAGAGAACAAGAAAATATGGAATCCTCTATGTCACAGTATAGAGATTCCTTGAGGTGTCAGAGGAATAGAAAAATAGAAGGAAGAGGTAGAAGAATTCGAATTTATCAAGAAAGATGGAGTTCGAATTGTGCATTGAGGAGGAGTGTTAGTCCATAAATAGAAGGATGTGAGAAGAGGGGAAGAAATTTTCGAAAATTAGAGTGGAAAAGAAATCAAGTGGTTTTTGAAAAAGATTTTGAAATTAGAAATTAAAAAAATATGATTGAAAACTATTTTGAAAAAGATGTGATTAATAAGATATGATTGAAAAGACATAGTTTTAAAAAGATATGATTGAGAAGATATGATTTGAAAAATAATTTAAAAAGATTTGATTTTGAAAATTAATGACCTGCCTAACAAAAAAGATATGATCAAACATTAAACCTTTCTCAACAGAAAAGGCAACATACTTGAAATGTTGAATCAAATCATTAATTGTTAGCAAGTATTTTTGAAAATGGAAAGAAATTGATTTTGAAAATATATGATTGAAAAGATATGATTTGAAAAAAGATTTGATTTTGAAAAGATTTTGAAAACTTGAAAAAAATCTGAATTAAAAACAAAATCTTCCCTCTTGTGCCATCCTGGCGTTAAACGCCCAGAATGGTGCACATTCTGGCGTTTAATGCCCAAAACACTACCATTTTAGGCGTTAAACGCCCAGCCAGGCACCCTGGCTGGCGTTTAAACGCCAGTTTTCCTTCCTCACTGGGCGTTTTGAACGCCCAGCTTTTTCTGTGTAATTTTTCTGCTATATGTTCTGAATCTTCAATTCTCTGTATTATTGACTTGAAAAGACACAAATAAAAAATTTTTTTTGGATTTTTAATAATGAGGAATAATCAAAATGAAACTAAGATCAAATAAACAATGCATGCAAGACACCAAACTTAGAAGTTTGTATACTACTGACACTAACAAATTGAGAATGCATATGAGACACAACAACACTCAAGACAAGAGAATTTAAAGATCAGAGCAAGGAAATCATCAAGAACAACTTGAAGATCAATGAAGACACATGAATGAATTTGAAAAATGCAAGAAGAAAAGAAACATGCAATTGACACCAAACTTAAAATGAGACACTAGACTCAACAAGAAACATAAAATATTTTTGGTTTTTATGATTTTGTAATTTTTTTGGATTTTTTTTGAAAATTGAAAGAAAATAAGGATATCAAAATTCTTAATGAGAATTCCAAGAATCATGCAATGTTAGTCTAAAGCTTTAGTCTAAAGAAATTAGACATGGCTAGCCAAGCTTCAGCAGGACATTACATTCAAGAGCTAAATTGATGAGAATCAATCAGCTTTGGTGATGATAAGAACATCACCTTAAAACACTAGAATTCATTCTTAAGAACTCTGAAGAAAAAATACCTAATCTAAGCAACAAGATGAACCGTCAGTTGTTCAAACTCAAACAATCCCCGGCAACGGCGCCAAAAACTTGGTGCATGAAATTGTGATCATCAATGGCTCCATCAACATGGTATGCTCAATTGAAATCTCAACTCTTTATCACAACTTCGCACAACTAACCAGCAAGTGCACTGGGTCGTCCAAGTAATAAACCTTACACGAGTAAGGGTCGATCCCACGGAGATTGTTGGTATGAAGCAAGCTATTGTCACCTTGTAAATCTCAGTCAGGCAGATTCAAATGGTTATGAATGATATATGAATAAAGCATAAAGATAGAGATACTTATGTAATTCATTGGTGAGAATTTCAGATAAGCGTATGGAGATGCTTTGTCCCTTCCATCTCTCTGCTTTCCTACTGTCTTCATCCAATCCTTCTTACTCCTATTCATGGGAAGCTGTATGTTGGGCATCACCGTTGTCAGTGGCTACAGTCCCGTCCTCTCAGTGAAAATGTTCAACGCGCTCTGTCACAGCACGGCTAATCATCTGTCGGTTCTCAATCAGGTTGGAATAGAATCCAGTGATTCTTTTGCGTCTGTCACTAACGCCCAGCCTTCAGGAGTTTGAAGCTCGTCACAGTCATTCAATCCTTGAATCCTACTCAGAATACCACAGACAAGGTTTAGACCTTCCGGATTCTATTGAATGCCGCCATCAGTTCTAGCTTATACCACGAAGATTCCGATTAAGGAATCCAAGAGATAAACATTCAAGCCTTGTTTGCTTGTAGAACGGGAGTGGTTGTCAGGCACACGTTCATAAGTGAGAATGATGATGAGCGTCACATAATCATCACATTCATCATGTTCTTGGGTGCGAATGAATATCTTAGAACAAGAATAAGCTGAATTGAATAGAAGAATAATAGTAATTGCATTAATACTCGAAGTACAGCAGAGCTCCACACCTTAATCTATGGTGTGTAGAAACTCCACCGTTGAAAATACATAAGAACAAGGTCTAGGCATGGCCGTGAGGCCAGCCCCCAAACGTGATCTCAGATCTAAAGTGATCAAAAGATTCAAAGATCTCAAGATCCAAAGATGAAAATACAATAGTAAAAGGTCCTATTTGTAGAGAACTAGTAGCCAAGGGTTTACAAAAATGAGTAAATGACATAAAAATCCACTTCCGGGCCCACTTGGTGTGTGCTTGGGCTGAGCATTGAAGCTTTCATGTGTAGAGACTTCTCTTGGAGTTAAACGCCAGCTTTTATGTCAGTTTGGGCGTTTAACTCCCATTCTTGTGCCAGTTCCGGCGTTTAACACCGGGCAGTTTTGAGCTGATTTGGAACGCCGGTTTGAGCCATCAAATCTCAGGCAAAGTATGGACTATTATATATTGTTAGAAAGCCCAGGATGTCTACTTTCTAACGCAGTTGAGAGCGCGCCAATTGGGCCTCTGTAGCTCCAGAAAATCCACTTCGAGTGCAGGAAGGTCAGAATCCAACAGCATCTGCAGTCCTTTTCAGCCTCTGAATCTGATTTTTGCTCAAGTCCCTCAATTTCAGCCAGAAAATACCTGAAATCACAGAAAAACACACAAACTCATAGTAAAGTCCAGAAAAGTGAATTTTAACTAAAAACTAATAAAAATACTAAAAACTAACTAAAACATACTAAAAACATACTAAAAACAATGCCAAAAAGCGTATAAATTATCCGCTCATCAGTTCTCAGCATGGTAAAAGTACTATGCACATAAGATAGAAGGTCTTGAGAATGCCAGAGGTAATCCTAGAACACCGAAATTCAGATTATAAAACTTAAAGGACTAAAGCAGAAACCATAAACAGGTGGTTCTCTAAGGTTCTAACTTAACCAGAACTCGAACTAAAACCTCAATCACTCCACCTTTCCTCCGTTCCTCCAACTCCAATGAAATTGTACAGATAGATAAGCAGACAATGACAAACACAAGTAGGAACAAATAATACATATAGCAAGTATAACAACTAGCATATTATAATCAATTAGACATTCCTAGTGAATGCACAATCAAGCAATTCAAACAATATGCACATGATGCATGTCTGTCCTATGGCTGATGAGGTTCATCTGTCAGTTACCAAGCCAACTTGACAAGTTTGGCTGCTAAATCCTAACTTTTAGCACCTCATAATCGTACCAAAATTTCAAGCGTTACTTACCTCTAAATCTTTTTATTATATACTATCTTTATTTAATATTGAGCCTTCGCGAATACGAACCAAAGTTTTAACCAAGAAAGCGAAGAGTCTGTACCTTAAACCATTTAATCACAATATATATATATATATATATACATATATATATGTATATATATATATATATATATATATATACATATATATATGTATATATATATATATATATATATATATATATTCACATAGCATTATATACATAAACTTATTTCAAGATTCTCAAAACCAAATCCTACCACTCTAAAAACCAAAACAATAAATGACGAGGAAAAAATAAATTCTAACAACTCGACTTGTAAACATAATCTTCTACGCTCCTATAACTCTGCACTAAACCTTCGCACCTATAGCTGAAATGGGTGGAAATATGGGGTAAAAACTGGGGAGTTCTTAGCAGGGTTGGGTTAAAAGTTTAGTTCATTTTATATATACTTGGTCAATAATAACCGTCAACAAGGGACAATCCATTTCAACAATTATAAAACACAGAATTCAAACCGCCATTTAGCACACCCACAATCACAGGAAACACACTCACAAACAAATATGCTCAAACACGTATGATGCATGCCTAGTCCTATGCAGGCCATGAGCTCATGTGTCAGTTTGTTGCCCGATTCTCGACACTGGTGCTGAGATAAGCGTTTTGTATCGCCGTCCTTATCTCAGCCAACGTCTCCTCCATGAGCGTTACGTATCGTCGTCCTCATGGGGGAACCTTTCTTTCGGTCTACAATGAGCGTTACGCATCGCCGTCCTCAATCAGCCATCTCTATAGTGTCAAGTGAGCGTTACGCATCGTCGTTCCCACTAGATACTTAGCACTAAGGCCTAAACAACGTTCAACTTTATTTTAATCTTTACTCTCTACTCTACTGTGCAGAGATCCCTCTAGTTAATACATTCTTTCATTCCTACCCTCTGCTCTCCTGTGGCAAAGGTTCTTTAGATTCTTTTAATCTTTTAATTCTTTTATTCTATGTTATTTATTGAATTATATTTTCACTTAACTCAGCAACTTTTGTCTGAGTTTGGCTTCCAGTGTCATAACCTTTGTAAGCAACCTCTGTCTTACAGGTGCGACTCTCTTGAGCCGATGTATGAAAACATAACCTCTGTAAGTAACCTCAGTCTTACAGGTGTGACCATCCCCTGGATTGGCCGATATATCTTTGGAAGCGAATCTCGGTGGACTCACCACCATATCTTTGCTTATCTCATTTTCTTTTCGTTCTTTCATTCCTTTTCTTTTCTTTCTTCTTCTTTTCTTTTCTATCATTTTATAATATAATTTATCTTCGCACTATTTCCTCGCCTTTCCCTGAGTATCTTATGAAAAAGAATTATAAAGTACTTTAATTAAGTATGCGTTCTCTAAAACTTTTAAAATCACTCTATTTGCTCTTCTCTAACTTAAAATAGTATTAATAATATCTTTACTAGATAATATTCTTAATAAAATAATAATAATAATAATAATAAAATAAGATATTTTAAATAATAAATAAATATAATATATATCTTTTTTTAAAACTTATTTTTTAAATTTTTATTAGTTACTTTTTAAATCACGAACTTTTTAATATTCTATTTTTAATCTTAATATTTTATAAAAATTATATTTGAACCCTCACTTATTTTCATATTTATAAAAATAACTCTAAATTTTTATAAAATATCCATTTTATCCCATATTCTATTTATTACCCAAAATATCTAACAACTTATATAATTACAAATTATACCTCAAAAAATTTTAAAATATTAATTGGATAGTGCTTATAATTAACTATATGAATATAATAAGACGAGTATATTTTTTTATTAAATTAAATTAAATTATTAATTTAAATTATAATCATCTAAATTTTAAATTAAATATTTTATAATTTAAAAATTTAAAATTATTTAAATTAAATTAAATTAAATAAAAAAATAAAAATCAAACTAACGCTTTATATCAATGCGTCAAAAGATTTTGTCCATATGAATATAATAATATGAGTATAATTAATGGAATAAAATTGTTAATTTAATTTAAAATTTAAGTTATTAATTTTTTTTTTCAAATCGAATATTTAATTAACTGTATGAGTACAATATTAATACAATAATATGAGTATATAATATTAAAGTCAATTTATTACAATAAAATACATATCTTTGAGACCTTTGCATTAAACTTGTTATGCCCATATCCGGATGTATCTGGGATTTTTTTTTTATTTCTATATATTCCGGATATACCTTATTTGATTTATGTTTTTAAAATTTTTTTATATGTACTCAAAATATGTACGTGTATTTAAAATTATAAATTTTCTGCCTAATATATATTTTGATAAATATTATATTTATTTAAGAGTAGTTATTTAAATCAGTTTCTAAGGATTTTAAAAGTAGACATTTTTATTTTCACAAAAAATTAATACGCAGATTAATCTTCAAAGTTTTACTACTCCGACAGATAAATCAGTCCCCAGTTCATTTGTCGACAGAGTAATTACCCAGATCAGTCATCAAGAATTTTAAAAATGGATATTTTAATTTCCAAAAAAAAATTAATATACAGATCAAGTCCCAGCGTTTTTCTTCGTTAGACATAACAGTCTTTTATCCAAGGCTTTGAACATCAATGACTAGGAAGGTCAGACATGATTAAAAGTTCAAAGAGTTGTTTTCCTAGTCATATGCTTGTGGTGTGATTGTGTCAAGTAATCCTTGAGACAGAACACTTAGAGTCGAAACCAAGTGCGCTTAACCGAGTATGCCAAAGGCTTTGAGCACCAATGTCTGGGAGTAACTGAAAGAAAAATCAGAACTCATAGAGAGTCCCCCAGTTAAGTGCTTGTGGTGTTTTTGTGTCAAGTAACCCTTAAGACAAAACATTTAAAGTCACGGCTAGGCTCAAGGTGCAAAGCACCAAAGTAAAATAAATTAAAGGAAATCATGTTGTGTTCATGGATTAAACTGGAGTATAAAGACTAGAGAATTCATAACATGATCTGGATTCTAATTCCGAATGACACTGACATTCCTCTGATTTAAAGGAGAGTGAGATGCCAAAACTATTCAAAATTACAATGAATAAACCCCATTTTAAGAATAGACTTGAGCTTAATCGAACTCTCATTCTCATGCAAATTCACATCCTTAGCCTATATTAGTTTGGTTGCTTGAGGACAAGCAACAATTCAAGTTTGGTGTTGTGATGCGTGAGCATCTTTCTCATATTTTCCTAGTGAATTTGCATTTAAATTGTTAAGTTTAATCAAGAATTAATTGTCTTTTAGCCACTATGAATGCTACTTTGAGTCTTGTGCAATTCTGTTTATTTTAGGTAGCATTCAGCTGGATTTGATGGAGTTTCTGCAACACAAGAATTAAAGGAGATGATAGCGAGGAGCGACGCGTGCGCGTACCTGACGCGTGCGCGTACCTGACGCGTGCGCGTGATTTGGAGCTTTCCATGGCGACGCGTGCGCGTGCCTGATGCGTACGCGTGAAAAGCAAAGTTGCACAGCGACGCGTGCACGTACCTGACGCGGACGCGTGACACGCAGGATAGACCATCGACGCGTACGCGTGACTGACGCGTACGCGTGACATGCGCCACGTGCAGAAAATACAAAAAATGCTGGGGGCAATTTCTGGGCCCCATTTTGGCACTCAAGTAAGGCGTAGCTCTCTACTAAGTTAGGCGCGGATCTAGTGAAGCCAAGTGGTCCCCACGTTACAAGGCGTGGATTATTTAATTCATTCTGATTCAAATTTGAATTTAAAAAGAGGAAAAGATATTATCTTAATTTTAGATATTAGATTTTAAATTAATTAGGATTAGTTATAAAAAGGAGAAACTTTTCTTCTTTAGGGGGATTTTTTCCGGGGGATTCCATTAGGGGATTCTATACCAATTAACATTTCGTACTTCAAAGTTTACTTTTATCCTAGTTTTCTTCTCTGAGTCATGAGCAACTAAACCTCCATTGTTAAGGTTAGGAGCTCTGTCTATTATATGAATTGATACTATTATTTTTCAATTTTAATTCATGTTTTGATTTATAATTCAAGAATTGTTTTCGTTCTTTACTTTATGAATTTGGGTGGAACGGAAGTATGACCAATGTTCTAATTGAGTTCTTGTATAACTTGGAAAAGCTCTTTACTTGAACAACAACTTGAAAACAATTTCTCCTAAATTCTAATTATTTGGATTTAACGAAATACGTAACATATAATCCTCTTATTTTTGGGTAATTAGGCTTTTGTGGCATACAAATTGGAATTTGATCATCACCCTCTAATTGGAATTAATTGACCAAGGAATTGGGAGTTAATGAATTTTAGAAGAGACTAGGAAGGTCTAAGGAATTAGGGTTGGTGGACGAAATTGTGATCCATGTTCTTTAAGTTGTACTCCTTGTACTTTTATGGAATTTGAAATTGGCACGAGTGGACACAACTCCGTTCAACTAACCAGCAAGTGTACTGGGTCGTCCAAGTAATAAACCTTACGAGAGTAAGGGTCGATCCCACAGAGATTGTTGGTATGAAGCAAGCTATGGTTACCTTGTAAATCTCAGTTAGGCAGATTAAATTGGTTTAAGGTTTTGAAAATTAATAATAAATAGAAATAATAAAAGGGATAGAATACTTATGCAAATTCAGTGGTGGGAATTTCAGATAAGCGAATGGAGATACTGTATGGCTCAAGAACGCCTACTTTCCTATTGCTTCAACTCAATCCTTCTTACTCCTTTCCATGGCAAGCTGTGTATAGGGGTTCACCGTTCGACGATGGCTACTTTGTATCCTCTCTGGAAAATGGTCCTCTGCGCTGTCACTCGCATGGCTAATCGTCTGGAGGCATCACACTGGCCGAAGGCTACATCCCATCCTCGCAGTGAAAACTACGCTCACGCGCTCTGTCACAGCACGGCTAATCACTGGTTGGTTCCCGCTCCTGCTGGAATAGAATCCCTTGATTCTTTTGCGTCTGTCACTAACGCCCAGCACTTGCGAGTCTGAAGCACGTCACAGTCATTCATTACCGGAATCCTACTCGGAATACCACAGACAAGGTTAGACTTTTCGGATTCCCAGGATCCTACTCGGAATACCACAGACAAGGTGAGACTTTCCGGATCCTCATGAATGCCGCCATCTATCTAGCTTATACCACGAAGATTCTGTTGGGGAATCTAAGAGATACACATTCAAGCTCGGTTGCATGTAGAACGGAGGTGGTTGTCAATCACGCGCGTTCATAGGTGAGAATGATGATGAGCGTCACATAATCATCACATTCATCATGTTATTGGGTGCGAATGAATATCTTGGAATAAGAATAAGAGAGAATTGAATGGAAGAAAATAGAATTGCATTAATACTTGAGGTACAGTAGAGCTCCACACCCTTAATCTATGGTGTGCAGAAACTCCACCGTTGAAAATACATAAGTAAAAGGTTCAGGCATGGCCGAATGGCCAGCCCCCTGAGTGATCAAGAGACCGAATAATCAAAGGCTAAACAGTCAAGAGATTAAACTGTCAAAAGATATCTAATACAATAGTTAAATGTTCTATTTATAATAAACTAGCTCCTAGGGTTTACATGAGTAGGTAATTGATGCATAAATCCACTTCCGGGGCCCACTTGGTGTATGCTTGGGCTGAGCTTGATCAATCCACGAGCTGAGGCTTCTCTTGGAGTTGAACTCCGAGTTATGACGTGTTTTGGGCGTTCAACTCCGGATCATGACGTTTTTCTGGCGTTTAACTCCAGACAGCAGCATGTACTTGGCGTTCAACGCCAAGTTACGTCATCAATTTCCGAATGAAGTATGGACTATTATATATTGATGGAAAGCTATGGATGTCTACTTTACAACGCCGTTGAGAGCGCGCCATTTGGAGTTCTGTAGCTCCAGAAAATCCATTTCGAGTGCAGGGAGGTCAGATTCCAACAGCATCAGCAGTCCTTTTTGTCAGCCTTTTTCAGAGTTTTGCTCAAGTCCCTCAATTTCAGCCAGAAATTACCTGAAATCACAGAAAAACACACAAACTCATAGTAAAGTCCAATAATGTGAATTTAATATAAAAACTAATGAAAACATCCCTAAAAGTAGCTTGAACTTACTAAAAACTACCTAAAAACAATGCCAAAAAGCGTATAAATTATCCGCTCATCACAACACCAAACTTAAATTGTTGCTTGTCTCCAAGCAACTGAAAATCAAATAAGATAAAAAGAAGAGAATATACTATAAATTCCAAAATATCAATGAATATTAATTCTAATTAGATGAGCGGGACTTGTAGCTTTTTGCTTCTGAACAGTTTTGGCATCTCACTTTTTCCTTTGTAGTTTAGAGTGATTGGCGTCTCTTAGGAACTTAGAATTTTGGATAGTGTTATTGATTTTCCTAGTTAAGCATGTTGATTCTTGAACACAGCTACTTATGAGTCTTGGTTGTGGCCCTAAGCACTTTGTTTTCCAGTATTACCACTGGATACATAAATGCCACAGACACATAACTGGGTGAACCTTTTCAGATTGTGACTCAGCTTTGCTAGAGTCCCCAGTTAGTGGTGTCCAGAGCTCTTAAGCACACTCTTTTGCTTTGGATCACGACTTTAACCACTTGGTCTCAAGCTTTTCACTTGGACCTTCATGACACAAGCACATGGTTAGGGACAGCTTGGTTTAGCCGCTTAGGCCTGGATTTTATTTCCTTGGGCCCTCCTATCCATTGATGCTCAAAGCCTTGGATCCTTTTTACCCTTGCCTTTTGGTTTTAAGGGCTATTGGCTTTTTCTGCTTGCTTTTTCTTTTTCTTTCTATTTTTTTTTCGCCAAAAAAAATTTTTTTTTTCGCCATTCACTGCTTTTTCTTGCTTCAAGAATCAATTTCATGATTTTTCAGATCATCAATAACATTTCTCTTTGTTCATCATTCTTTCAAGAGCCAACAGTTTTAACATTCATAAACAACAAGATCAAAAGACATATGCACTGTTCAAGCATTCATTCAGAAAACAAAAAGTATTGTCACCACATCAATATAATTAAATTAAATTCAAGGATAAATTCGAAATTCATGTACTTCTTGTTCTTTTGAATTAAAACATTTTTCATTTAAGAGAGGTGAAGGATTAATGGATTTTATTCATAGCTTTGAGACATGGTTACATACTAATGATCATGAAGTAAAGACACAAAACATAGATAAACACAATATTAAAAACCGAAAAGCAAAAAGAAATAAGAACAAGGAATGAATCCACCTGAGTGAGGGTGGTGCCTTCTTGAAGGTCCAATGGTGCTTTTTGAGCTCCTCTATGTCTCTTCCTTGCTTCTGTTGAATGATTCCTAGTAATTTTGGTGTTTCTACCCTTAGTTGCTTCCAATATTTGTGTGGAGGACAACTTATCCCCTGAGGTATCTCAGGGATCTCTTGATTTGTAGCCACATGTTCTACCACTGAGCTATGACGGCTTTATATGAGTCTTTTTATCTCCCAAGACTCAGAGGTGGAAGCTTTTGTCTTCCCTTTGAGGTTTCTCTGGCCTTAGGTGCCATTAATGGTAATGGAAAAGCAAAAAAGCTATGCTTTTACCACACCAAACTTAAAATATTGCTCGCCCTCGAGCAAGAGAAGAAAGAAGAGAAGAAGAAGAAGAAGAAGAAGAAGAAAATGGAGGAGAGTGAGGGGAGATGGATTCGGCTATATGGGTGGGATTGGGTGGGAAGGAGAAGTTGAATTGTAAAGGTAGGTGGGGTGTATGGGGAAGATTGGATAAATGTGGGTGGTGAATGAAAAACAGAAGGGATGACCATGAATGGAGAGAGAGAGGGCGAGGTAGGTGGGGATCCTGTGAGGTTCACAGATCCTGAGGTGATCCTGTGGGGTCCACAGATCCTGAGGTGTCAAGGAATTCCATCCCTGCACCAAATAGGCATGTAAAATGCCTTTGCACACCATTCTGGCGTTTAAACGCCCATTGGTGCACATTCTGGGCGTTCAACGCCCATGTAAAGCATGTTTCTGGCGTTGAACGCCAGTTTCATGCTTGTTACTGGCGTTCAGCGCCAGTTTTTTCCTCTCTGGGCACATTCTTGGCGTTCAGCGCCAGAATGTTGCTTGTTTATGGCGTTCAGCGCCAGAATGGTGCTCTGTTCTGGCGTTGAACGCCAGCCAGATGCATCTTACTGGCGTTGAACGCCAGCCTGTGCGTCCTCCAGGGTGTGAATTTTTTCTTCTGCTATTTTTGATTCTGTTTTTAATTTTTATGATTTTTTCGTGACTCCTCATGATCATGTACCTAATAAAACAAAAAATAACAATAAAATAGAATAGAATAAAATTAGATAAATAAAATTGGGTTGCCTCCCAACAAGCGCTTCTTTAATGTCAATAGCTTGACAGTGGCTCTCATGGAGCCACAAGGTGATCAGGTCAATGTTGTATAGTTGCCAACACCAAACTTAGAGTTTGGATATGGGGTCTTAACACCAAACTTAGAGTTTGGTTGTGGCCTCACAACACCAAACTTAGAGTTTGACTGTGTGGGCTCTTCTTGACTCTGAACTGAGAGAAGCTCTTCATGCTTACTCTCTTCTGTCACAGAGGGATGGCCATGTGCCTTAAACACAAGGTAGTCCCCATTCAATTGAAGGACTAATTCACCTCTGTTGACATCTATCACAGCTCCTGCTGTGGCTAGGAAAGGTCTTCCAAGGATGATGCAATCATCCTCTTCCTTCCTAGTGTCTAAGATTATGAAATCAGCAGGGATGTAAAGGCCTTCAACCTTTACTAACACGTCCTCTACTATTCCATAAGCTTGTTGGTGGACGAAATTGTGATCAATGTTCTAACTATTTTGAGTGAAATCATTATTATGGCACCAGTTGAATTCACAACTCCGTTCAACTAACCAGCAAGTGTACTTGGTCGTCCAAGTAATAAACCTTACGTGAGTAAGGGTCGATCCCACAGAGATTGTTGGTATGAAGCAAGCTATGGTCACCTTGTAAATCTCAGTTAGGCAGATAAAATTATGGAATTTAGAAAATCAAATAATAAAAAGAAATAATAAAAGGGATACTTATGCAGATTCATTGGTAGGAATTTCAGATAAGCATATGGAGATACTGTATGGCTCAAGAACACCTACTTTCCTACTGCTTCACTTCAATCCTTCTTACTCCTTTCCATGGCAAGCTGTGTATAGGGGTTCACCGTTCGACGATGGCTACTTTCAATCCTCTCGGGAAAATGGTCCTCTGCGGCTGTCACTCGCATGGCTAATCGTCTGGAGGCATCACCTGGCCGAAGGCTACATCCCATCCTCGCAGTGAAAACTACGCTCATGCACTCTGTCACAGCACGGCTAATCACTGGTTGGTTCCCGCGCCTACTGGAATAGAATTCCTTGATTCTTTTGCGTTTGTCACTAACGCCCAGCACTTGCAAGTCTGAAGCACGTCACAGTCATTCATTACCGGAATCCTACTCGGAATACCACAGACAAGGTTAGACTTTCCGGATCCTCATGAATGCCGCCATCTATCTAGCTTATACCACGAAGATTCTGTTGGGGAATCTAAGAGATACACATTCAAGCTCTGTTGCATGTAGAACGGAAGTGGTTGTCAATCACGTGCGTTCATAAGTGAGAATGATAATGAGGGTTATCTAATCATCACATTCATCATGTTCTTGGGTGCGAATGAATATCTTGGAATAAGAATAAGAGAGAATTGAATAAAAGAAAATAGAACTGCATTAATACTTGAGGTACAGCAGAGCTCCACACCCTTAATCTATGGTGTGCAGAAACTCCACCGTTGAAAATACATAAGTAGAAGGTTCAGGCATGGCCGAATGGCCAGCCCCCATGATCTGAGAACTAATCGTCCCAAGATGTCTAATACACTAGTAAAAAGTTCTATTTATAATAAACTAGCTCCTAGGGTTTACATGAGTAAGTAATTGATGCATAAATCCACTTTCGGGGCCCACTTGGTGTATGTTTGGGCTGAGCTTGATCAATCCACGAGCTGAGGCTTCTCTTGGAGTTGAACTCCGAGTTATGACGTGTTTTGGGCGTTCAACTCCGGATCATGACGTTTTTCTGGCGTTTAACTCCAGACAGCAGCATGAACTTGGCGTTCAACGCCAAGTTACGTCGTCGATTTCCGAATAAAGTATGGACTATTATATATTGCTGGAAAGCCCTGGATGTCTACTTTCCAACGCCGTTGAGAGCAAGCCAATTGGAGTTCTGTAGCTCCAGAAAATCCATTTCGAGTGCAGGGAGGTCAGATTCCAACAGCATCAGCAGTCCTTTTGTCAGCCTTTTTCAGAGTTTTGCTCAAATTCCTCAATTTCAGTCAGAATTTACCTGAAATCACAGAAAAACACACAAACTCATAGTAAAGTCCAGAAATGTGAATTTAACAAAAAAACTAATGAAAACATCCCTAAAAGTAGCTTGAACTTACTAAAAACTACCTAAAAACAATGCCAAAAAGCGTATAAATTATCCGCTCATCACTTGTCTCAATGACTTGTCTACCAATTGTAATGAGAACAAGGCAGGTTGTTCCTCAATGATCCCCAGCTTCTCCATTACAGAGAGTGGCATAAGATTTATTCCTGACCCCAGATCACACAGAGCTTTTTCAAAGATCATGGTGCCTATGGTACAAGGTATTAAGAACTTGCCAGGATCTTGTTTCTTTTGAGGTAGAATTTTCTGAATCCAAGTATCCAGTTCATTAATGAGCAAGGAGGTTCACTTTCCCAAGTCTCATTACCAAACAACTTGGCATTTAGCTTCATGATAGCTCCTAAATATTGAGCAACTTGCTCTCCAGTTACATCTTCATCCTCTTTAGAGGATGAATAGTCTTCAGAGCTCATGAATGGCAGAAGGAGATTCAATGGAATCTCTATGGTCTCTGTATGAGCCTAAGATTCCTTTGGATCCTTAATAGGAAACTCCTTCTTGCTTGAGGAACGTCCCAGGAGGTCTTCCTCACTAGGATTTTCGTCCTCCTCCTCCCTTGTGCATTCGGCCATATTGACTATGTCAATGGCTTTGCACTCTCCTTTTGGATTCTCTTCTGTATTACTTGGGAGAATACTGGGAGGAGTTTCAATGACTTTCTTACTCAGCTGGCCCACTTGTGCCTCCAGATTTCTAATGGAGGATCTGGTTTCACTCATGAAACTGAAAGTGGCCTTTGACAGATCAGAGACTACATTGGCTAAATTAGAAGTATTTTGTTCAGAATTCTCTGTCTGTTGCTGAGAAGATGATGGATATGGCTTGCTATTGCTCAGCCTATTGTGTCCACCATTGTTAAAGCCTTGTTGAGGCTTTTGTTGATCCTTCCATGAGAAATTTGGATGATTTCTCCATGATAGGTTATAGGTGTTTCCATAAGGTTCACCCATGTAATTAACCTCTGCCATGGCAGGGTTCTCAGGATCATAAGCTTCTTCAGAAGCTGCCTCTCTAGTACTGTTGGATGCATGTTGCCATCCATTCAGATTTTGAGAGATCATGTTGACCTGTTGAGTCAACACTTTGTTCTGAGCCAATATGGCATTCAGAGCATCAATTTCAAGAACTCCTTTCTTCTGAGGTATCCCATTATTCACGGAATTCCTCTCAGAAGTGTACATGAATTGGTTGTTTGCAACCATGTCAATGAGTTCTTGAGCCTCTTCAGGCGTTTTCTTCAGGTGAATAGATCCACCTGCAGAATGGTTGATGAGCGGATAATTTGTACGCTTTTTGGCATTGTTTTTAGTATGTTTTTAGTATGATCTAGTTAGTTTTTAGTATATTTTTATTAGTTTTTAGTTAAAATTCACTTTTCTGGACTTTACTATGAGTTTGTGTGTTTTTCTGTGATTTCAGGTATTTTCTGGCTGAAATTGAGGGACCTGAGCAAAAATCTGATTCAGAGACTGAAAAGGACTGCAGATGTTGTTGGATTCTGACCTCCCTGCACTCGAAGTGGATTTTCTGGAGTTACAGAAGCCCAATTGGCGCGCTCTCAACGGCGTTGGAAAGTAGACATCCTGGGCTTTCCAGCAATATATGATAGTCTATACTTTGCCCAAGATTTGATGGCCCAAATTGGCGTTCAAAGTCACCTTCAGATTTCCCAGCGTTAAACGCCGGAACTGGCACCAAAGTGGGAGTTAAACGCCCAAACTGGCACAAAAGCTGGCGTTTAACTCCAAGAAGAGTCTCTACACGAAAATGCTTCATTGCTCAGCCCAAGCACACACCAAGTGGGCCCGGAAGTGGATTTTTATGTCATTTACTCATCTTTGTAATTCTTAAGCTACTAGTTCCCTATAAATAGGACCTTTTACTATTGTATTTTCATCTTTTGATCATGTTTTTATGATTGAACCCTCTTTGGGAGGCTGGCCTCACGGCCATGCCTAGACCTTGTTCTTATGTATTTTCAACGGTGGAGTTTCTACACACCATAGATTAAGGTGTGGAGCTCTGCTGTACCTCGAGTATTAATGCAATTACTATTGTTCTTCTATTCAATTCCGCTTGTTCTTGTTCCAAGATATCACTTGTTCTTCAACTTGATGAATGTGATGATCCGTGACACTCATCATCATTCTCACCTATGAACGTGTGACTGACAACCACCTCCGTTCTACCTTAGATTGGGTGAATATCTCTTGGATTCCTGATACACGACGCATGGTTGATCGCCTGACAACCGAGCGCTCGCCTGACAACCGAGCCACCCATTCCGTGAGATCAGAGTCTTCATGGTATAGGCAAGAACTGATGGCGGCATTCAAGAGAATCCGGAAGGTCTAACCTTGTCTGTGGTATTCTGAGTAGGATTCAATGATTGAATGACTGTGACGTGCTTCAAACTCCTGAGGGCGAGGCGTTAGTGACAGACGCAAAAGAATCACTGGATTCTATTCCGGCCTGATTGAGAACCGACAAATGGATAGCCGTGCCGTGACAGGGTGCGTTGAACATTTCCACTGAGAGGATGGGAGGTAGCCACTGACAACGGTGAAACCCTTGTATAAGCTTGCCATGGAAAGGAGTAAGAAGGATTGGATGAAGACAGTAGGAAAGCAAAGAGACGGAAGGGACAAAGCATCTCCATTCGCTTATCTAAAGTTCTCACCAATGAATTGCATAAGTATCTCTATCTTTATCTTTATGTTTTATTCATATATCATCTATACCCATTTGAGTCTGCCTGACTAAGATTTACAAGGTGACCATAGCTTGCTTCATACCAACAATCTCCGTGGGATCGACCCTTACTCGCGTAAGGTTTATTACTTGGACGACCCAGTGCACTTGCTGGTTAGTTGTGCGGAGTTGTGATAAAGAGTTGAGATTGCAATGAGCGTACCATGTTGATGGTGCCATTGATGATCACAATTTCGTGCACCAAGTTTTTGGCGCCGTTGCCGGGGATTGTTTCGTGTATGGACAACTGACGGTTCATCTTGTTGCTTAGATTAGGTAATTTTTTCAGAATTTCTTTAAAAATAAATTCTAGAGTTTCATGATGATCTGTTGAAATCTGGCTGGCTGAGAAGCCATGTCTAATCTTATTGGACCGAGGTTTCAACTTATCATCACAAGAGCTTGTTGATTTCTATCAAACTTGCTATTGGAGCAATGATCTGCTGAGGCTTGGCTGGCCATTGGCCATGTCTAGTGTTTTGGACCGAAGCTTTCTTTGAAAGCTTGGCTAGCTGTAAAGCCATGTCTAATTCCTGGACCGGAGTCTTAGACTAGCATTGCAATGATTCCTGGAATCCAAATTAAGAATTCTGAAACCTTTATTTTCTATTTTCATATAATTTTCGAAAAAGCACAAAAAAAATTACAAAATCATAAAAAAACCAAAAATATTTTATGTTTCTTGTTTGAGTCTAGTGTCTTATTTTAAGTTTGGTATCTTGCATGCATTGTTCATTTGATCTTGGTTCTATTTTCAAGTCAATAGTACAGGGAATTGAAGATTCAGAACAAGCAGCAGAGGAATTACACAGAAAAAGCTGGACGTTCAAAACGCCCAGTGAAGAAGGACAGACTGGCGTTTAAACGCCAGCCAGGGTGCCTGGTTGGGCGTTTAACGCCCAAAAAGGTAGTGCATTTGGCGTTAAACGCCAGAATGTGCACCATTCTGGGCGTTTAACGCCAGGATGGCACAAGAGGGAAGATTCTGTTTTTAATTCATTTTTTTTTCATTTTTTTTCAAGTTTTCAAAGTTTTTCAAAATCAAATCTTTTTCAAAATCAATTTGTTTCCTTTTTCAAAGATACTTGCTAACAATTAATGATTTGATTCAACATTTCAGGTATGTTGTCTTTTCTGTTGAGAAAGGTTTAATGTTTGAATCATATCTTTTCTTGTTAGCCAAGTCATTAATTTTTAAAATCAAATCCTTTTAAAATTGTTTTCAAATCATATCTTTTCAATCATATCTTTTTCAAACTAGTTTTCAATCATATCTTTTTGGTTTCTTTTTTTTCAAAATCTTTTTCAAAAATTACTTGATTTCTTTCCCACTCTTGGTTTTCGAAAATCAATTAAAGTTTTTCAAAATGTTTTCAAAATCTTTCACTTAATTTTCGAAAATTTCTTCCTCTCTTCTCACATCCTTCTATTTATGGAGTACCACTCCTTCTCAATGCACAATTCGAACTCTATCTGATTAAGTTCAAATTCTTCTACCTCTTCCTTCTAATTTTCTTCTTCTTTGACACCTCAAGGAATCTCTATACTGTGACATAGAGGATTCCACGTTTTCTTGTTCTCTTCTCTTTCATATGAGCAGGAACAAAGACAAAGGCATTCTTGTTGAAGCTGACCCTGAACCTGAAAGGACCTTGAAGCGAAAGCTAAGAGAAGCTAAGGCACAACTCTCTGTAGAGGACCTAACAGAAATCTTCAAAGAAGAAGAACCCATGGCAGCCGAAAACAACAACAATGCAAGGAAGGTGCTGGGTGACTTTACTGCACCTACTCCCGACTTCTATGGGAGAAGCATCTCTATCCCTGCCATTGGAGCAAACAACTTTGAGCTTAAGCCTCAATTAGTTTCTCTAATGCAACAGAATTGCAAGTTCCATGGACTTCCATTGGAAGATCCTCATCAGTTTTTAGCTGAGTTCTTGCAAATCTGTGACACTGTCAAGACTAATGGGGTTGACCCTGAGGTCTACAGACTTATGCTATTCCCTTTTGCTGTAAGAGACTGAGCTAGAATATGGTTGGACTTACAACCTAAAGACAGCCTGAACTCTTGGGAAAATCTAGTCAATGCCTTCTTGGCAAAGTTCTTTCCACCTCAAAAATTGAGTAAGCTTAGAGTGGAAGTCCAAACCTTCAGACAGAAGGAAGGAGAATCCCTCTATGAAGCTTGGGAAAGATACAAACAACTGATCAGAAAGTGTCCCTCTGACATGCTTTCTGAATGGAGCATCATAGGTATTTTCTATGATGGTCTCTCTGAACTATCCAAGATGTCTTTGGATAGCTCTGCTGGAGGATCTCTTCATCTGAAGAAGACGCCTGTAGAAGCTCAAGAACTAATTGAAATGGTTGCAAATAACCAATTCATGTACACTTCTGAAAGGAATCCTGTGAACAATGGGACTAATCAGAAGAAAGGAGTTCTTGAGATTGATACTCTGAATGCCATTCTGGCTCAGAACAAAATATTGACTCAGCAAGTCAATTTGATTTCTCAAAGTCTGTCTGGAATGCAAGCTGCACCAGGCAGTGCTAAGGATGCTTCATATGAAGAAGAAGCTTATGATCCTGAGAACCCTTCAATGGAAGAGGTGAATTACATGGGAGAACCCTATGGAAACACCTATAATTCTTCATGGAGAAATCATCCAAATTTCTCATGGAAGGATCAAGAGAGACCTCAACAAGGTTTCAATAACAATAATGGTGGAAGAAACAGGTTTAGCAATGGCAAGCCTTTTCCATCATCTTCTCAGCAACAGACAGAGAATTCTAAGCAGAACCACTCTGACTTAGCAACCATGGTCTCTGATCTAATCAAAACCACTCAAAGTTTCATGAATGAAACAAGATCCTCCATTAGAAATTTGGAGGCACAAGTGGGACAGCTGAGCAAGAAAGTTACTGAACTCCCTCCTAGTACTCTTCCAAGCAATACAGAAGAAAATCCAAAAGGAGAGTGCAAGGCCATCAACATGGCCGAATTTGGAGAGGAAGGAGAGGCAGTGAACGCCGCTGAGGAAGACCTCAATGGACGTCCACTGGCCTCCACTGAGTTCCCCAATAAGGAACCATGGGAATCTGAGGCTCAAAATGAGACCATAGAGATTCCATTGGAGTTACTTCTGCCTTTCATGAGCTCTGATGAGTATTCCTCCTCTGAAGAGGATGAGTATGTCACTGAAGAGCAAGTTGCTAAATACCTTGGGCAATCATGAAGCTAAATGACAAGTTATTTGGAAATGACTTGGGAGAACAAACCTCCTTTGCTCACCAAAGAACTGGATGACTTGTCTAGGCAGAAATTACCTCAAAAGAGACAAGATCCTGGGAAGTTTTCAATACCTTGTACCATAGGCACCATGACCTTCAAGAAGGCTCTATGTGACTTAGGGTCAAGTGTAAACCTCATGCCTCTCTCTGTAATGGAGAAGCTAGGGATCTTTGAGGTACAAGCTACAAGAATCTCACTAGAGATGGCAGACAATTCAAGAAAACAAGCTTATGGACTTGTAGAGGATGTTCTGGTGAAAATTGAAGACCATTACATCCCTACTGATTTCATAGTCCTAGAGACTGGAAAATGCATGGATGAATCCATCATCCTTGGCAGACCCTTCCTAGCCACAGCTAAGGCTGTGATTGATGTTGATGGAGGTGAACTGATCATTCAAGTGAATGAAGAATCCTTTGTGTTTAAGGCTCAAGGATATCTCTCTGTCACCATGGAGAGGAAGCATGAAGAGCTTCTCTCAAATCAAAGCCAAACAGAGCCCCCACAATCAAACTCTAAGTTTGGTATTGGGAGGCCACAACCAAACTCTAAGTTTGGTGTTGAACCCCCACATTCAAACTCTAAGTTTGGTGTTGGGAGGTTCCAACATTGCTCTGAGCATTTGTGAGGCTCCATGAGAGCCCTCTGTCAAGCTACTAACATTAAAGAAGCGCTTGTTGGGAGGCAACCCAATGTTATATTTTATCTATTTTCCTTTGTTATTTTATGTTTTCTGTAGGTTGATGATCATGAACAGTCACAAAAATCAATTGAAAAAGCAAAAACAGAATGAAAAACAGGAAGAAAAACAACACACCCTGGAGGAAGGCCTTGCTGGCGTTTAAACACCAGTAAGAGTAGCAGTTGGGCG